>NC_041344.1:31195231-31495231 GCF_004354835.1 Perca flavescens
AAAATCTGTGACAATTTTTAAAATTGATTATTTTCTCCAGAATTGATATTTTTTAAATATTTATTTTTTTTACCAATAATTTACCTAAATATTTTGTCTTTATACAGTCTGTTTCCAGCAAAACAGAGCGAAAGCAGAAACAGCAGAACATCCATGTTATGTTCTTCTTTACAAAGTAAATAAATGTCTGACTGACTGACATGTGATATAATTTTTCTTAGAAAACTATTTTTAGAAATGTCTCATGATGTATTGTCTCTAGAAGTACATTATTAAACTTTTGTTTTTGTTAAAGAAGAAAAAGGAAAATCACAATACTCAATACTATTATTCCCAATTTATACATTTGTACATTCTTTCCTTTGTATTTTTTATTTTATATTTATTGTTGTATTCTATTCTATTAATTATTTCTAGTATATTCTGTATGTGTGCTGTGTGTGTGATATTTTGCTGCAGTAGCACTGACATTTCTGCAGTGAAATCTACTATTGAATCGCAATGAATGAAAATCGCAGTACAAATCAAATCGGCACCCATGTATCGTGAAAGAATCAAATTGTGACAAAAGCAAATTGTCCCAGCCCTACTGTACCTATACCATAATCTACACACATGTGTGGGTGTCAGGGGATATTAAAGCAGAGTTTAGACCGGCAGAACCAGGTTTTGTTGTTGTAGCCAAGCTTACGTTATGCAATTGGAAGAGCCCACGTAGACCAGAGTGTACAGAATGGCTTAAACTCATGATGGAGACTTAGAAGACTGGAGACCTGGCTTATTTTCTTAATGCCCAAAGCAAAACTAGCAAAATATGATTTGTGAGAAAGATGGAGGGTGCAATATAGAGAGGCTTTGAGGTACTAGTTAACAGAATATAAAGGAATATTGGGGTGCTGTTCTATGTGTTTCTATAGCCGTATAGTGTCTAATAAAATGCATATTTGTATCTGTATTTCTGTGTAATGCTAAAATGAACAAACTCTTAACTGACAAAAGAAAAGCAAGTATTTGAGGACAGTGCAAAAAATAAACAAAATATTGTGTGGCAGAGTGTTTTTGTCTGCTAATCATCTTGTGACCCTTCAGAATTATCAACCCTGATCCGTAAGTTGGAAACTACTCGCCCTAATAAGTAAAAGTAGTTTTGTTGCATTATATACAGTATTTTATTTGAAAATATGAAATGTTGTCCCGTGCATGCTTATAAAAAAAAAAAATTCACCTGAATGCTCCATCTCCATCAGCGGTGGGTGCGGTGATGTGGCTGGCATCCCCTGAGAGTCCATAACCCAGGATCTCTGCATAGATCCTGGCTCCTCTTTCCACTGCGTGGTCCAGCTCCTCCAAAAGGAGCACTGCCGCTCCTTCGCCCATCACAAAGCCCTCTCTCTCTGGGTGAAAGGGTCTGGATGCCTGCATGGGGTTGTCATTCCATTTGGTTGCAAGGGCGCGTGCCCTGGCAAAGCCGGCCATTGACAGAGCCCCCACACAGGATTCTGTACCCCCTGCAACCATAGCAACTGCATCCCCGTGAGCAATAAACCTGGCTGCATCACCTATGGCGTGTGCGCCTGTGGTGCATGCTGTGGATACTGCATGGTTGGGACCCTTCAGTTTATGTTTGATGCTTATGTGCCCAGCAGCCATGTTGACAAGTATGCGAGGCACAAAGAAGGGACTGACTTTTTTGTAGCCCTTTTCTTGGAAGGCAGTGGCGGTGCGAGCAATTTCATCCAGTGACACCATGCCCATGCCAACAGCGACCCCAGTATTGAGCTGTTCCTCTGGGGTTTTGGGGTACCAACCTGAGTCCTCCAGAGCCAGCTGAGCAGCTCCGAGGGCCATTACAGTGGCTGGTGACATGCTGTTGATCTCCCCACAAGAGGCAAACCTCTCCTCCTTAAACTGACCCAGTTTGTTTCCTCTGGGCACCAGTGCTGCCACTTTACAGGGAACAGTGTTGTACTCCTCTGAGTGAAGAGCAACAATCCCACTCTGGCCTTTAATCAGGTTGTCCCAGGGTAGTGCAGTCCCTGTGCCCAGAGGACACACTAACCCTATGCCAGTAATAACAACCCTCCTTTTGTGCTTTCCAGAGCTTTGGTGCCTGGAGTCTTGGTTTGGACAAACACAGACAGTCTTTTGAAGAAATGTCCTTATGTTTTGTGGTCTCAGCTGGAGTTTAGTCCAACAAGATAGTGATAGAGCAGACATGCTGTTATCTCTGTCAAGTTTGACGCAGCCTACTGTAGCTCGTAGCTTTGGTGAATCCCGTCTTAAAATCAGAGGAATAAATGTACAAAACCAAAGTTGAAATGTCCCCCAGACGCAACGGAAGTTTGTAACCTACTCGGCCGAGTACTACTTTAACGTTATCTGTCAATTGTTAATACATTTATCAAACGAGAAAACAGTACATCTTGAAACCATTGCCGATGCTAGATGGGATCAGCTAGACGTGTCAACGTCAAAGGACGTGCCTCGTTGCCCGCCTCATTCTGCCTCTGATTGGCTTAACCGGGTATTCTTACCCTAACCCTAACCAATCCCCGCTCCTCAGGCCTAACCACGTCGATCATTCTAGCAGATCCGATTTAGGATTTACCACTGTAGCTATTCTTAGGTATCATGTTTGAACGCCAAATTTGTTTAACATGTACATAATAAATTAAAAAATACCAATTGTGGTAAAATACAATTATATCATATATTATATATTATATATATATATATATATATATATATATATATATATATATATATATATATATATATAATTGTATTTTTATAAAGCTGCAAACACATTTACAGGCGTTGATAGGTCAGCTAAACCCAGGACCCAAAACGTATATTAGCCAATATTGCACCATTAGCATTAAAGCTAGCTGATATACTCAGACGCAAAACTGAAAGGACTTTTGGGTTGTTGAAAAAAAAAAATTAAAACGGTATGGCTGTGTCACCAGCAGTGACAACATTGTGTGAAAATCCAAATGAAGTCTTTCTAGACGTTGCGAAGTTGTTACTTACATACGCGGATAACATTTTAAGGTAAGGCTGTGAACTTAACAACGCAATAGACCAGCAGTGTGCTGAGATGTGATGTGCTTGCTAAACTGAGATTTTCTTTAAATATAGTAGCAAACGTTAATGTCGTGTCATCACAGTCTAACCGCCGCCCGGTAAAGCTAACATAGCTGTATGTTATGCCTCGATATACAGTATGCAGTAGTTGCTGTATACACACGGAGTCAAGCCAAAGTCAGTTTTTTAGCCCTTGCAATGCATGGAAAATCCTCACCTAACTTAAGTATCAATCGCTAGTGTTATGGGTTTTTATCATTTTATTGACTATCCAGGAAGCTGTTTTAAATTGTCCCTTTATTCACCTCTACCTCTCCGAACATTGTCTCTGGAATTCGCTGTAGAGTGAGAGAGAAGTCTCTCGTTAAAGTTGTCATGTTTCTTTGAGTAGAGTTAACGTTTGAAATGAAATATGACTTATACTTTTTGTGTAATGGTAAAGCTGGTATCAGTAAAGTATGGTATTGCTGCCTCATGTACAATAAACAACAACACTAAATCTAATCTAATGACACCAATATATTATTAGATGGCATATTTTTTTCATTTATGAACAAAAAAAACATTTGTTTGTACATAGTCATTTGTCTGCTCCGCCCCAGAGGAACAAAGTCTGAAGAGCCTGGAGAGCAGATCTACTTCCTCATACATTATGATGTCACCTCCCAACAGGTATCCCAATGAGGAAAAGTACAGATCGATCCGCATAGGCAATCCTACATTCTCCACCAAGCTGTTGCCCATCAAAGGTGCTGTGGAATGCCTTTTTGAGATGGGATTTGAGGAGGTAATTAATAAGCAACTGTCAGGTGGCTACTGTAATAAGTAGAGATGTTCCGATACCAGTATCGGTATCGGCTCCGATACTGCCTAAAACGCTGGTATCGGTATCGGGAAGTACTGGAGTTAATGCACCGATCTGATACCACGTAATAAAGCCCTAAAGAAAATCTATGTTGTAACATGATGCTGAAAGGAGTATAATAGGGGCTCTTTAAAGCCAGTATTTGTGGTGTACCACGTGCTTCGTTGCCTAGAGTCTGCTTGGTTATCTGTCATTGGCCTAACTAAAGTAAGTATTAAATAGAGTAAATAATATCACCTCTTGCACCTTTTTTCAGGCTGAGACCCATCTGGTGTTCTCCAAGTCTGCATCAGTAGAACAGCTGAAGCTCATAAGGGAATCCATAGCAGCCGAGAGGGATCAGAGGCTCTGTGGAGGACAGCCGGTCCAACCGACTGCTCAGGCTGCTAAAGCTTCAACCTCAGCCTCAGCACCAGCACCAGAGAGCTCTGCTGCTGCCTCCAGCCAGCCAGTTTCACTACTTCCATTACAGCCTTCATCCTTGGTAAAGATTAAATACTTTTATTGTTCTCCAGGGGGGAAATTACAATATTTTCACTCTCTTGTTTTAGAACACACTACACTGCTGGACAGGCGCCCCGAGCAGTTGGGGGTTTGGTGCCTTGCTCAAGAGCACCTTGGCAGTGTCCACAAGGTGAACTGGCACATCTACAGCTACCAGTCCACACTCTGTACTTAGGTCCATATTGGGACTTGATCTGGCGACCCACCGGTTCCCAACCCACCTCCCTATGGACTGAGCTACTGCCACAAATTGACCCCTCCCTGGGTTAAAGGGCAGCATTTGTGATTGAACATATCTTTAATGTTAGCTGTGATATTGTAGCAGAGTCACATTGTGTTCTTTTTTTTTTTTTTTACTAAGATTATATTTATATGAAATTAAGAATTTACAAGCCTTATGATGGACATCTAATTTTTATAATTCAAACAATTAATGCCAGATAATAATAGTAATAGCACCCTGGGGAGAAGGAGCTACTGCAGTAAAGATGGGTGGGGGGGGTTGAGAGTCATTTCTGAACATACTGACCCTCATCAGGATCCTTGCAGCACTATTCTGAACTATGACTAATCAGTTGATCGACTAATCGCCCTGATTTTGTTTATACAAGGTCTACTTAGGTTCCAACCCAACACCCTGAGCTACTGCCACCCCTATGACTAACTGGTAAGACCTGGTAGACCGTAGAACCAGTGTGGCTCTCAGGGTCTAGCATCATCTGCTCTAATTCATATTTAGGGCTGGGTATCATTCAGAATCTTTCGATCCGGTGCCAATTTTGATACCTCAGTTTTGATACCGATTCCTAACGATACTTTTTTCGATACCATATGTTTTACAATCCATTTCAACATAAACAAAAATCCATTAAACACAAAGCTTTTATTTTCCACCTTAATTGTGAATCAAAACTGTTATCAAAATTAAAAAATTCTGGTAAAACTGCTCACTCAGAGTAACATTAATAAAAGTGCCTTGCCTTGCAAGCTCAGCCTGTCAGTCAGTCATCAGGGCAGAGAAACCCCCGTTGTTGCTGCTTGTAAGAGGAAGTGTAACGTCAACATCACCGCGACTGCTTTCGGCTCGCCATTAATATCATATTGCAGCAAACGCTGTCTGCGTGAAGTTTTAAAAAAACTGTAACCACACTTGAAACCAACCGTGACTCTCTGTGACTTCAACAAAACTGCAGACAGTTTACTCCGTCCGCACCTCTCCGTGTGTTTGTGTGTCGGTTGGAGCTCCGCTCTGTGTCAATATGCAGAGAGGACAGTAAGCTTGCGCTTATGCGCTCAGATGCTTTTGGAACCGAAAGATAAAGAATTTTTCGGTACTCATAGGATTGGAGTAGTTTTTTCAATACCATAAAAGTATCGACGTTCGGTACCCAGCCCTATTCATATTTGTAGTGCTGTCAGCCTGGTTTACTCATCCAGTGACAGTAATAACCATTTATTTAGCACCTCAGAATAGACGGTGGTTGAAATATTGAGCATTTTTACGATTGCTGTATTTTTGGAAATTGGTCATTCCACTTCAAATGTGCTCATTGGTGGCTATAGTGATGAATTATTATTCCGTAAATAAATTGGGATTTAGGGTTATGGATTAGGGTACTACATTTTAAATTTGTCTTTGCTATTAATACCGTTTTATTATTTTAAGATCTTGGGGAAGGTGTTGCAGTTATGTATGTGTGTGTGTGTGTATGTGTATGTGTATGTATATATATATATATATATATATATATATATATATATATATATATATATATATATATATATATATATATATATATATATATATATATATATTAGGGCTGTCAAAATAACGCGTTAATTTTGATTAATTGAGAAAAAAATAACGCGTTTAAAAAAAAAAATAACGCAGATTAATCCATTCCATATTGACGTTTGACCAGGAGCCGTTCTAGCCACCATTCGACTGTAAAATGAAGGAGGGAGACGAGAACGTGCTGCCTGGATCATTGATTGGAACATTGAGCTACTTGTTACTTCTTCCTGCCAACCCTGGCTACCGAAATTTGGTGCCCCTGATATGTCTGCTCTTCTCTCTGATGCTCTGAAACGGACGAAACAGGCAACACAAACACCGCTGCACATGACGCTAGTTAACACTATACTCAACAGCAGCTAACGTTAGCCTACCGCTAGCTAGTAGCTGGATTAAACACTGTTAAAATGCTGACAGCTAACGCTAAACGGTGTAAAGTTTGACTGTGTTTTACTGTAGAGGATTCCACACCGGTATGTAACAATCTGCTAGCCTGACAAGCCAGCTGCCACTAGGGTGCGTCTAGATTTCTAGTCTAACAATCTGCAGCTGCTGTCAGAAAAACAATACAGACGGTGCGTTCAATGAAACTGGTAAACTACAGCGTCGTGGTGCATTTGAAGTTATTGTAAATGTCCTTTTCCCATCTGGTGGTTGTTTTTGTCGTTCAACAGCAATTTACTAGAGAAATACTGTATGTTATTGTTATAGATTATTATCAAATCATTTAATTTTGACCATATGGCCTTAGCAATAAACAAGCCCTTCTTTAATGTCACCGACTGTTGTTTAGTACCCTTTTTTTTTTTTTTTTTTTTACTTTCTTAAAAAGTATCGGTTCAGGCACCGTTAATTATGTATGCGATTAATTAATAAGAGTATGTAATTAATTCAATTACATTTTTTAATCGATTGACAGCCATATATATATATATATACAGTGGGGGAAATAAGTATTTGACCCCTTGCTGATTTTGCAGGTTTGCCCACTTACAAAGAATGCAAAAATCTACAATTTTAATCATATGTACATTCTAACAGGGAAAGACAGAATCCCAAAGAAAATTCCAGAAAATCACATCATATGAATTTATTAAAATTGAAAACCATCTGATGAGGAAAAACAAGTATTTGACCCCCTGGACAAACAGCAAGTATTCTGGCTCCTACAAGCCAGTTAGTCTTTCTTTAAGACACAGCCCCAATCCGAACCAATTATCTACATCAAATACACCTGCCTCACCTCGTTACCTGTATAAAAGACACCTGTCAACACCCAAACAACCAAAATCCAACATCACCACCATGGGCAAGACCAAAGAGCTTTCTACGGACATCAGGGACAAGATTGTTGATCTGCACAAGGCTGGGATGGGCTACAAGAGAATCGGAAAGCAACTTGGAGAGAAAAGATCAACTGTCGGTGCAGTTATCAGGAAATGGAAGAAGCACCACACCACCGCCAACCTCCCTCGGTCTGGGCCTCCACACAAGATCTTGCCTCGTGGGGTGTCCCTGATCATGCGAACGGTGAGGAATCATCCCAAAACCACAAGGGGGGAACTGATGAATCAACTGAAGGCAGCTGGGACCACAGTTACAAAAGAAACGGTTGGTAACACACTACGCCGTCATGGATTGAAATCCTGCAGCGCACGCAAGGTCCCCCTGCTCAAGAAGAAACATGTACAGGCCCGCATGAAGTTCGCCATTCACCACCTGGGACGACTCAGAAGAGGCCTGGAAGAAGGTGATGTGGTCAGATGAGACCAAAATAGAACTTTTTGGCCTCAACTCAACTCGTCGTGTTTGGAGGGCAAAGAACACCGAGTACAACCCAAAGAACACCATCCCCACCGTCAAGCATGGTGGTGGCAACATCATGCTTTGGGGTGCTTTTCAGCCAAGGGGACGGGACAACTCCATCGTATTGAGGGGAGGATGGACGGGGCCATGTATCGTGGAATTCTGGACCGACATCTCCTTCCCTCAGTGAGAGAGCTGAAGATGGGTCGAGGATGGGTGTTTCAGCACGACAACGACCCTAAGCACACCGCCAAAGCAACAAAAGAGTGGCTGAAGAAGAAGCACATCAAGGTTCTGGAGTGGCCTAGCCAGTCTCCAGACCTGAATCCGATTGAAAATCTTTGGAGGGAGCTTAAAATTCGAGTTGCCAGGCGACAACCTCGGAACCTGAATGATTTGGAGGCTGTCTGCAGGGAGGAGTGGGCCAACATCCCTGCCGAAATGTGCACAAACCTTGTCACCAACTATAAAAACCGTTTGACATCTGTGTTGGCCAATAATGGCTTTTCTACAAAATATTTACATGCTGTTTTGTCCAGGGGGTCAAATACTTGTTTTTCCTCATCAGATGGTTATCAATTTTAATAAATTCATATGATGTGATTTTCTGGAATTTTCTTTGGGATTCTGTCTTTCCCTGTTAGAATGTACATATGATTAAAATTGTAGATTTTTGCATTCTTTGTAAGTGGGCAAACCTGCAAAATCAGCAAGGGGTCAAATACTTATTTCCCCACTGTATGTATGTATATATATATATATATATATATATATATATATATATATATATATATATATATATATATATATATATATATATATATATATATATATATATATATATATATATATGCACAGAGCCAAAAGTTTGGACACACCTCATTCAATGCGTTTCCTTTATTTTCATGACTATTTACATTGTAGATTCTCACTGAAGGCATCAAAACTATGAATGAACACATGGAATTATGTACTGTGTGAAATAACTGAAAACATGTCTTATATTTTAGTTTCTTCAAAGTAGCCACCCTTTGCTCTGATTACTGCTTTGAACACTCTTGGCATTCTCTTGATGAGCTTCAAGAGGTAGTCACCTGAAATGGTTTTCCAACAGTCTTGAAGGAGTTCCCAGAGATGTTAGCACTTGTTGGTCCTTTTGCCTTCACACTGCCGTCCAGCTCACCCCAAACCTTCTTGATTGGGTTCAGATCCGGTGACTGTTGAGGCCAGGTCATCTGGCGCAGCAATCCATCACTCTCCTTCTTGGTCAAACAGCCCTTACACAGCCTGGAGGTGTGTTTGGGGTCATTGTCCTGTTGAAAATAAATTATGGTCCAACTAAACGCAAACCGGATGGGATGATGTCGCTGCAGGATGCTGTGGTAGCAATGCTGGTTCAGTATGCCTTCAATTTTGAATAAGTCCCCAACAGTGTCACCAGCAAAGCACCATCACACCTCCTCCTCCATGCTTCACGCGACAACCAGGCATGTAGAATCCATCCGTTCACCTTTTCTGCATCTCACAAAGACACGGCGGTTGGAACCAAAGATCTCAAATTTGGACTCATCAGACCAAAGCACAGATTTCCACTGGTCTAATGTCCATTCCTTGTGTTTCTTGGCACAAACAAATCTCTTATGCTTGTTGCCTCTCCTTAGCAGTGGTTTCCTAGCAACTACTTGACCATGAAGGCCTGATTCGCGCAGTCTCCTCTTAACAGTTGTTCTAGAGATGTGTCTGCTGCTAGAACTCTGTGTGGCATTCTGGTCTCTAATCTGAGCTGCTGTTAACTTGCGATTTCTGAGGCTGGTGACTCGGATGAACTTATCCTCAGCAGCAAAGGTGACTCTTGGTCTTCCTTTCCTGGGGCGGTCCTCATGTGAGCCAGTTTCGTTGTAGCCCTTGATGGTTTTTGCGACTGCACTTGAGGACACATTCAAAGTTTTCGCAATTTTCCGGACTGACTGACTTTCATCTGTTAAAGTAATGATGGCCACTCGTTTCTCTTCACTTAGCTGATTGGTTCTTGCCATAATATGAATTCTAACAGTTGTCCAATAGGGTTGTCGGCTGTGTATCAACATGACTTCTGCACAACACAACTGATGGTCCCAACCCCATTAATAAGGGGAAAAAATTCCACTAATTAAGGCACACCTGTGAAGTGAAAACCATTTCAGGTGAAGGGTTTGAAAAAAAGGGTGGCTACTTTGAGGAATCTAAAATATAAGACATGTCAGTTATTTCACACTTTTTTTTGTACATAATTCCATATGTTTTCATTCATAGTTTTGATGCCTTCAATGAGAATCTACAATGTAAATAGTCAAGTAAACTCATTAAATGAGGTGTGTCCAAACTTACGCATTGAGTGAGTAAGTAAGCATGCAAGCAAGCAATCAATCAATCAGGCTGTTTTCTTGTCTTTCTGCCAGGAGAACAGTATGAGCTTTTTTGTGACCCTCCAGTCAAACTTCCAGCACGTGATGCTGTATGAAAACCCGGAGCTGCAGCAGAAAGCCAGGAGCCACATCCCTCACCAGCAGCTGTCCTCTGCTGCCGAACACAAGCTGAAGAAGGCGAAAGAGGCGGATCCAGGTGAAGTCCCTTCACTCATTCAAAGAATCAGTTGATTCAAGATTCAAAACGTTTACAAATCACATAATGGGGAACCGAAATTCCCAAAGTTGTATATCTAGGATCACACTGTATGCAAAGAAACGTGTTCCTTTAAACAATTCATCGGTTTTGCCGATTAATCGGCGCCGATAGTTGATTGGTGGAACTATTGTTATCGGCAAAAATCCATGCCGATAGTTTTTAGTGGTTGCGTCCATTGTTGGAGCTGCTGAGAAGCGCATGCTGTCATTCATTACGCAGTACACGAGAGCTGAGAAGGGTCTGCTGGCATCATGCATTACAATAGCGGCCTCTAGAGGCGAAACAAAAACTATCACTGATGCCTCGTGTTGTTTATTTTCGACACGTGTTACTGCGCGCTGCACGGAGAACACATGCTGCGCGGAGAAGGCTGATATCAGATGCGCGTTTAAAGCATCGACAGAAAAAAGGTTTGTTATATCATTATAAAGTTATTCATTTGTTGAATAGATGCTGCATTAGTAGAGAAAGAACAGCACAACAGTATGTTTGGTTGTTTGCTTTCGAGGCTGAGATGACTCTAAATATTAGCAACTAGCCTCAAGCGGTTAAAACACTGACAAAAATGAACGCAAGTCCAACCCAAATCGTCCACGATCAGTCTAGTGGCTGCTGCTGGAGAATTGAGATGTGTAGAATTGACAGCGCATTCATTTTAAAATCCTCAGCGGAGGAGCATCAACAACTGCCCGAAAGCACGGTAGTAGCGTCGAGATAGAGAGAGACTGGAGAGAGAGAGCGTTATATGGTGGAGAGACATAGAGAGAGACTGAAGTGAGGGAGCGTTATATGGTGGAGAGACATAGAGAGAGACTGAAGAGAGGGAGCGCCGGCGCTAGAACAAAGCTGTGAATCAGAGATATAAAACGTGTTTTCGCCGATTCATCTCTAGAAATGCGACTGTAGCAAGCATGTCACTATCACCAACGTTATCTACATTTATATTTACACGCAACAAATGATATACCCAGCTTCAAAAAAGTCTAAAAGTCGGAAGTTAGAATGAATGCATTGTGCAAAGAGTGGTTGCTATGGAGACGATACACAGTGTTGAGTTCCGTTGCTCTGATTGGTTGTAGGTCTATCCAATGAATGCTGAGGTTTTTTTTACCTGGTTGGAACACGCCCCATAATCACAGCCCAATGGAGCGGTTTCAGACTCACATTCTGACTAGAATCTGAGAAGGACCACATCAGGCTAGTTCTAAACCGTTCTACAGAGAAGAATGGCGTCACTGTTTTGAGATTTGGCATACATTTGGGCCTTTTTTGAAGAAATGTAAATAGTTTGTCCTTTTTATATGAATTATAATGCTCATTATGTTTAGTTTTGCACTGGATGACTCCAAATATGTAGGAGAACTGTTTTAGACAACACACATGCTTGTGTAGCATTGCTGTGGGTGTAATATCAATTAAAGCTGCGAGCAGCGATGGACGGGCCCTCGCGCCTCTGCGCGCGTCGGGGTTACCGGCGGACGCCGCTCCTTGCGACCGTGCATTCGCGCGGCACTCAGACGCCGTGAATCGTCAACAATGAAAAGGGACCTCCCCGCCGCGTTCAACGATACCTCACACAAGATTCTACGTCATGCTGTTCATTAGCTGTGAAAGGGGGCGTGGCTTATGCATAGGGGGCGGGCCAAACCATCACCAATGAAGAAAGAAGTCTCTGCTGAGTTCAATGACACCTCACACAAGACTAGACCTTAAACGGTTCAAATGTTATGAAAGGGGCGTGACCTGAGTAAGTGGGCGTGGCCATAGTATAGGGGGCGTCTCAGTATCACACGTAGACCACACATTCGGAGTTTCATGCAAATCGGATGATGTTTGTCATATAAGGCAGATTTCCTGTTGCCAGCGGGGGGCGCTATGACCAAAAGTCAATTTTGGCCTGTAGGTGTCCTCAGGCCTGGACCCTTGTCAATTGTGAGAAATTTCGGGCAGACACGACAACGTACACTCAAGTTACAACAACTTCTTTGTTCATTGCTGAACACTCAAAATGGTTGCCACGCCCACACCGTCTGACGAAAAGTTTTTCTTTTAATAACTTTTCATCGTTAAGGTGTTGGGATGGTACAGACCAAGTTTGAAGTCCATCGGATGAAATCTCTAGGAGGAGTTCGTTAAAGTATAGCACCTTGACTTTTAGGCCTACTTCCTGTTGCAACTAGGGGGCGCTATGACTTTAGGCAAGGCAAGGCAGCTTTATTTATATAGCACATTTCAGCAACAGGGCAATTCAAAGTGCTTTACATAAAACATTAAAGAGCAATTAAAAAACAATAATAAACAACTTAAAAACATTAAAAGACAAGAATAAAATTGATAGTGCAGTATAATAATAAAAGTTACAGTGCAGTATAAGAAATTAAAGTTAATAAAATAGATTATTTAAAGAAAAGCAACATCAAAAA
The DNA here is from genome assembly GCF_004354835.1 of Perca flavescens. Classification (NCBI taxonomy): domain Eukaryota; kingdom Metazoa; phylum Chordata; class Actinopteri; order Perciformes; family Percidae; genus Perca; species Perca flavescens. The sequence continues at coordinate 31,208,376 of NC_041344.1, forward strand.
GATAGGTCTTTAGCTTAGATTTAAAAGAACTGAGAGTTGCAGCGGACCTACAGGTTTCTGGGAGTTTGTTCCAGATATGTGGAGCATAAAAACTGAACGCTGCTTCCCCCTGTTTAGTTCTGACTCTGGGGACAACAAGTAGACCCGTCCCAGACGACCTGAGAGGTCTGGGTGGGTCATAATGTAGTAACAGATCAGAAATGTATTTTGGCCCTAAACCGTTTAGTGACTTATAAACCAGTAAAAGTATTTTGAAATCAATTCTTTGAGGCACTGGAAGCCAGTGTAGAGACTTCAGTACTGGAGTGATGTGATCCACTTTCTTGGTTTTAGTGAGGACTCGAGCAGCAGCGTTTTTGAATCAGCTGCAGCTGTCTGATTGATTTTTAGGGAGACCTGTAAAGACACCGTTACAGTAGTCAAGTCTACTGAAGATAAAAGCATGGACAAGTTTTTCCAGATCCTGCTGAGACATAAGCCCTTTAACCCTTGATATATTTTTAAGGTGATAATAGGCTGATTTTTTAATTATGTTAATGTGGCTTTTAAAATTTATGTCTGAGTCCATGACTACACCAAGATTTCTTGCTTTGTCTGTTGTTTTTAACATTGTCGTTTGAAGCTGAGCGCTGACTTTCAATCGTTCCTCTTTTGCTCCAAAAACAACCACCTCCGTTTTTCTTCATTTAATTTAAGAAAGTTCTGGCACATCCAATCATTAATCTGTTCAATGCACATATTTAATTGTTGTATTGGGCAATAGTTCCCTAGCGATAAGGTTATGTAAATTTGTGTGTCATCCCATAACTATGGTAACTTATTTTGTTGTTTTCCATAATCTGAGAGAGTGGAAGCATGTAGATGTTGAACAGAAGAGGCCCCAGAACTGAGCCTTGGGGAACTCCGCACGTCATATTTGTATGCTCAGATGTATAATTACCTATAGACACAAAGTAGTCCCTATTCTTTAAATAGGATTCAAACCACTTTAGTACTGAGCCAGAAAGACCAACCCAGTTTTCCAATCGGTCAAGCAATATGTCATGGTCTACCGTATCAAATGCAGCACTGAGATCAAGTAATACTAAGACTGAAATTTTGCCACTATCTGTGTTTAAGTGGATGTCATTAAAGACTTTAACAAGAGCTGTCTCAGTGCTGTGGTGTGGTCGAAAACCTGACTGGATGGCATCAAAACTGTTGTTTAGTGATAAGAAAAGGTTGAGTTGTTAAAAAACCACTTTTTCTATGATTTTACTTAAAAATGGAAGGTTTGATATTGGCCTATAGTTGCTCATTAGTATCATATTTACTTTAAGTAAATATCGGCCTTTATTTGTCCTCAGGGTTGGACTCTTATGAATCCTGAAAAGTTTCGAGGTAATCGGACAACGTACACTCGAGTTACACCCACTTCCTGTTTTGGCGGCAAAACGCACAAAATGGCCGCCCTGCCACGGCCACGCCCTATGACGAAAAGTTTTTCTTTTAACAACTTTTCATCTTAACATCTTAAGATGGCACAGACCGAGTTTGAAGTTGATCAGATGAAATCTCTAGGAGGAGTTCGTTAAAGTACGACATGTGGAAATGGCCAAAATCGCACTAATTTCGAACTTTGAAATCAAAATGGCGGACTTCCCGTTGGGTTTAGGGTATGGCTCTAATGAAGTTTTTTTGTACATCTTGACATGTTACATATCTGTACCAAGTTTCGTGAGTCTACGTTAAACGCACTGCAGGGGCTCAATTTTCTTAACTTTCTAGGGGGTGCTAGCGAGCCATTTTTGTGCGCCTTTTCCCGAAACCCTTAAAATACGTACATTTTCACCCGACTTGATGCGACCGCCAAATTTGGTGAGTTTTTGAATATATTAAGCCCCTCCAAAAGCCAATTCATTTGACGGGAAAATAATAGAAAGAAAGAAACAATAATTCCTTCAGTTTCAATAGGGCCTTCACCGCTGTCAGCGCTCGGGCCCTAATAATAATTCCTTCAGTTTCAATAGGGCCTTCGCCGCTGTCGGCGCTCGGGCCCTAATAATAATTCCTTCAGTTTCAATAGGGCCTTCGGCGCTCGGGCCCTAATAATAATAGAAAGAAACAATAATTCCTTCAGTTTCAATAGGGCCTTTGCCGCTGTCCTCGCTCGGGCCCTAATAATAATGGAAAGAAACAATAATTCCTTCAGTTTCAATAGGGCCTTCGCCGCTGTCGGTGCTCGGGCCCTAATAAATATGACATTATTATTTTGATTATTGGCAAAAGCGTCTGGACTTTTTTTTGGATTTTTATCCAGTATCAATTCTAAATACTATCGGTTGATTAATCGGTTATTGGCAAATACGGCCCAACCTAACTATCGGTATCGGTAAAATCCACTATCGGTCGACCTCTAATTCAGAGCGACCAACTGACTTGCTTTCCTGTTTGTAGAATGTAAACTTGGAATAGAAGACTTCCTGGTGCTGGAATTGCTCAGATGGTTCAAACAGGACTTCTTCTCCTGGGTGAACTGTCTGCCCTGCAGCAGCTGCAAAGGCCCGACCCAGAACGCCAACTCCCTGAGTCCCAGCACCGATGACATCCGCTGGGGAGCCCAGCGAGTGGAGAACCACTACTGTCAGAGCTGCCGGCTCTCCACCAGATTTCCCAGGTGTGTGTGTGTGTGTGTGTGTGTGTGTGTGTGTGTGTGTGTGTGTGTGTGTGTGTGTGTGTGTGTGTGTGTGTGTGTGTGTGTGTGTGTGTGTGTGTGTTTATTTGTCTTTATGGTCCCACAACCTTTTTTTACATTCAAGTAACCTCACTGCAGCACAAATATTCTAATAGCCCAGTTTGTCCTGAAAAAAAATTATGTTTATAGATTGACTGTGCACAACAGGGTTGATGTCTAAGTAAACACCACACCAGAAGAGCTACTGGAGGGACGTTACGTTAGTGACTTTACCCTGCTGTTGAACTCCCTTCCTCCTCATCAAGGACTCATGTTTACGTTTTAGGTGCTGACTCATCACCGTGGTGCGCCCGTGCCATGCCGTGTCGCTTTTGCTTATCTTGCAATTAACACGTTTTTGATTTATTTAGTGTGAAATGCTCCCACACCTCGGATGACTTAGGTCGTACTGATTTCTCTGCCTCCGCCGAGTGTTTCAGAACAACGTTACGGGTCTCTCCAGTCTCTCTCCGTATTTCCTCTACCCCCGCTCTGCTCTTTTTTTCTTTTCTTTTGCTCCGTGCTCAACTCAATTTTTTTTTTATCTCCGCGACTAGGTGGCGTAATAGTTGCGCGACACAACAAATCGCTAATTAAATTCGTTGCCAACTTTTTTAGTAATCGAATTTTATCGATTCGTTGTTGCAGCCCTACTTTACATAGAGGCCTTTTTGTTAAAGATCCTTTGTTTTAACCAGAAACAGCCCCCAAATCACCATCACCAAACCTACCAGACTCCATTTAAATAAACAATACTTTTAGTGTGTATAGAGCCAGCATATTTCCACATGTAAATGTTTGAATTAAGGGAATATTTCAACCAACACAAAGTTTGACCTTTTGTAGGGATCCTTTCCATAATGCTGCCAGACATTTAAAATAATAATCTGACCCTGTCAGTGGAAAAAACAAGCACTTTTGTGGGTGTAAATCAAAGTTGCGCAATTTCCCAATAATGTAACACTGCAGCTTGTTTCACTTCTTAATACTGGCCCAATTTCAAAGATTGTTGTTCCCATCAGTCATGTAGACACAAAAAAAACTAAGTTACCCTTTAACAAATTCAAAATGGTAAGGAGTAAAACATTTTTCCTTCAAACAGTCATAAAGAATATGAATGAATTTGACCACAAAACACAGAGAATAATGAATTTCTCTGTATTGTTAATACCAGGTACAACAATCCTGAGAAGCTTCTTGAAACCAGAAGGGGGCGCTGCGGAGAGTGGGCTAACTGTTTCACACTGTGCTGCAGAGCCCTAGGCCTTGAGGCCAGATATATCTGGGACAGCACAGGTATGTTCCTGACAGACAAATGTGGCGTTCCATTTACCTTGGAACTCATAACCCAGAGCTGGGAATGATGTCAAACCTAGTTGAATGTGTTCCATTTACAAGTCTGATTTTCATTGTTTTCATTAGCTCTAGCCAAGTTAGCCATTGTTAGCAATGCCAGTTGATAACGATGCATTACAGTTTTTTGTGCATACAAACACCATAGCAACATGTCCACAGATAGAATATGGACAGTGCTGCGTGTACGATTTAGTTAGATACAAATAACACAGAAGTGCTTTTAACTGTATATTACTACAGCTTTCACTGCTGTTAATGCACGGGGCAGCCATGTTGGATTTTGAGCTCTGGGTATTGGTTGTCCGAGTTCCGAGCTCAGAAGGTCAGGGGGCGTGTTTCCGACTTTGACCTTGGAAAATCCGACTTCCGAGTACAAATGGAAGGCACTATTACATCGCTGATTCGATTTTCTGTTCAGCAGTTTACTTGCACGCCTGTGTTTGACATATTAGGAGGAAATGTTGTTGATGAGGTGCTAGGGCTGCTTAATTATGGAAAAATTTGTAATCACGATTATTTTTGGTCAATATTGAAATCATTATTTAACACAATTACTCGTTGTCTTTTGGAAAGATGTGGCATTCATTGAACTTTAACACCTTAATACTTTTGCTGTTTGACATTTTTGAAAATAAGAGTTTTCTTGCTAAATGTAATACGCAAAATATTTTTTTTTCTCTCATTAATCTGTTTTTCTGATTTATAGGAACCAAAATCATCATCGCGCTTACAATTTTGATTAATTGCACAACCCTGTTAGGCGTTCTGAATACCATTGTTATTTTGATTAAAAAATAAATCTCAATTCAAGGTCTACTTTATAGCTTTTTTTTATATATATTTTAATTTTTTTTATAGCTGCAATCACAGATTATTTTCATTGCTGATTAATCTCGATTATTTCCTGGATGAATGGATTAGTTAGCTCTAAAATGTCAGAAAATGGTGAAAAATGAGGATCAGTGTTTCCCAAAGCCCAAGATGACATTCTCTAATGTCTTGTTTTGTCCACAACTCAGATATTCAGTTTACTGTCACAGAGGAGAGAAGAAACTAGAAATGATTCACATTTAACAAAGCTGGAATCAGAATTTTTAGCTTGACTCAAGCTGATTAATCGATTATCAGAATAGTTGGCAATTAATTAAATTATTGACAACTAATGGATTAATCTTTGCAGCTCTTAATGTTTAGTTAATTAATCGATTAGTTGATCGGCAGAAAATGAATCTGCAACTAGAGCTGGGCAATATATCAACATATTGATATCATGATATGAGACTAGATATCGTCTTAGATTTTGAATATCGTAATATGGCATAAGTGCTGTCTTTTCCTGGTTTTAAAGGCTGAATTACAGTAAAGTGATGTTGTTTTCTGAACTTACCAGACTGTTGTAATTGTTCTATTATTTGCCTTAACCCACTTAGTCATTAGATCCACATTACTGATGATTATTTATCAAAAATCTCATTTTGTAAATATTTTGTGAAAGCACCAATAGTCAACACTACAATATCGTTGCGGTATCGATATTGAGCTATTTGGTCAAAAATATTGTTGTAATTGATTTTCTCCGTATCGCCCAGCCCTATCTGCAACTATAACTGATAATTGATCATTTTGAGCATTTGTTTTTAAAAAAATAAACCAAAATTCTCTTGTTCTGGCATCTCAGAGGTAAATATTTCCCTGTTTTCTAGTCTTTTATTATAGTAAACTGGATATATTTGGGTTTTGAACTGTTGGTCAGACAAAACATAGTCTATATCCACAACCTTCCCCTTCTGGGATTGCTCTGTTGCCGCCGGAAATTCCGCAGGATGTCCTTTTCGGCTGGATGTCCGTCACCTTCCTCTCTCTTTGTTGGTGTTCTAAACTCTGGATTTCTGAGGACTATGGTTAACTGCTCCTCAGATCTTTGCAGAGTAAATCCAGACAGCTAGCAAGACTATCTCCAATCTGAGTTTTCTGTTGAACGACTTTTAAAGGGGTGATATAATGATTATATAGGGTATTTTACACTGTTCCTTAAGGTCTCCTAATGGGGTATGTAACATTGGTTGGGCTGAAAATTACCCGAATGCTATTTTATTAGGCCCTTAACTACCCTGTGAATATGGCTCTATTTGGAACAAGAGCTTTTCTTCCAAATATGGTATGCTAATGAATATTCAGAATGAGCTACGTGCTGATTGGTTTGAGCAAACTACATAGAAACACATGGGAGACTCGACAGCAGGTCTCACTGCAAAGTTATACATTGTTTGTCGGGCTATTACGTTATTAAATTCACTTCTGAGACTTTTTTAAGCGAGAAATCAACTATATAAAGCTCAAATATGGGACGTTTTACAAAAATTGATGGCTTATTGCAAATTTGGTAAGACTGTGTGTCGGAGTTCAGCTGCCGGTGCTGCCTGTGTTGCTGCCTCGCTGCCCGGCCTGCCTTCCTCCACAGACCCCGGCCTGCAGCTCCCCTCTTCCTGCTAGCTTAATGACCCATGTGTGAGAGTGATAGCGCGGTCAGCGAGCTTGTTACACCAGCAATCTCTTACCACAGTTCCAGTTACTCTAGGCTAGCTGTCAGTTGCCGGCATAACTAGAGTAGCTATATTTACAGTTTGAATTTTGTCATGCCACTTATACAACATATATCTAAATGTCTTAAAGCTAACAACGGTGTCCGATTTCAAGTTAATGAATTTTTGTGAAGATTAGGGGTTTCGTTATCTATGACTGTCCCTTCATGCTAGCTATGTGTACCTACAAATCACGGATAGTTAGCTTCATTTTCGGCATAAATAAAGTATATTTACAGTTTGAATTTCATCACGCTACTTATACAACATCTCCCTAAATGTCTTATAAAGCTAACAACGGTGTCCGATTTCAAGTTAATGACTTTTTGTGAACAGTGGGGGTTTTGTTAGCTATGACTGTCCCTTCAATCCTAGCTGTGTAGGTAGCTACAAATCACGGATAGTTAGCTTCATTTTCAGCGTAATTTGTTTATATTTACAGTTTGAATTTCGTCACGCCACTTATACAACATCTCCCTAAATGTCTTATAAAGCTAACAACGGTGTCCGATTTCAAGTTAATGAATTTTTGTGAACAGTGGGGGTTTCGTTAGCTATAACTGTCCCTTCAATCCTAGCTATGTGTAGCTAGCTACAAATCACAGATAGTTAGCTTAATTTTCTGCAAAATTTGTGTATATTTACAGTTTGAATTTCGTCACGCCACTTATACAACATCTCCCTAAAGGTCTTATAAAGCTAACAACGGTGTCCGATTTCAAGTTAATGAATATTTGTGAATTTCAGAGGAATTCTAAGAGGAGCTAGCTCTCATTGATAGAGCTACATCCAGCCGCAGGCTCTATCAATGAGACTTAGGGACAAGCGGCGTTTATTTCCCCAATCGTTTGTTTAAATAACTCAACACATTATAATCACACACATTAAAAGATTAACTGCAACCTGCGGTAACCGATTGCTGGCGTAACAAGCTCGCTGACCGTGCTCTCACTCGCACACACCGGGCATTTAGCTAGCAGGAAGAGGGGAGCTGCAGGCCCTGGAGCTCTGTCAGAGCACCGGCGTTTAGTAGTCAATTATCCAAAAAACTGTGACTTTGCGTGGGTATGGAGTGCTGTGGGCTGCCAGTCGTGACGGAGCTCCAAGTACCTCATAGCAGGCTGGGGTGTGTGAAGGAAGGCAGGTCGGGCGGCGAGGCAACACAGGCAGTTGAATTCCAACACACAGTCGAACAAAATTTGCAATTAGCCATCCATTTTTGTAAAGTGACCCATATTTGAGCATTACCATTAGTTGATTTCTCGAATAAAAAAGTTTCAGAAGTAAATTTTGTAATGGAATAGCAGAGATCTGCGTGACCTAGCTAGATTCAGAAGACTACCTGATCTCAGGTCAGTTGTGTAGCCTATGTAAATGTTGGGGCGTGACCGTTCTCTTAATACACACATGGGCTGACAAAGGTTCCGGTTTTTGGGAGGTTAACGTCAACTTCCAGCTTTGTTGGGATTCGCCCATTTTCAGCGGCAGTTTCAAAATATGAGATTTTCATAGTAAAGGGGTGTCAATGGGACTTTGAGCTTCTATGTATGTCCTATTTACCAACCGTCGTTATTCAACTATGACAGGGTAAAATCGGTTTTGCATTCTATCACCCCTTTAAAGCTACACGTTCCACTAGGGCTGCTCGATTATGGGAAAAAATAATAATCACGATTATTTTGGTCAATTTTGAAATCACGATTATTTAACACGATTACTCATTAACATTTGGATATAATGGATAGTGTCCAGGGTATCATCTGTTGGTGTCCTTTATCTCACAGAGTCTTTGGATCAGAATAAAATCTGTTTTACTACTGTGAGTTGGTTCAGCTTTATAGATATCACATAACGTTACACAGCTAATGAACCGTTCCACAGATGTAACACAATGTGCATCTCCCATCACATGTTCACTCACTATGACCACTACTACTGTCATTACAAAACATTGTGCCAAAATATCAACCATAATGTTGCTGTCAGTGGGCTTATTTGCTAGCTAACCGTAGGAAAAATCCAGCACATAGACAGTACCTTAGAGTAACGTTACGTGAAACAGGTGATTTAACGTCCCTGCTCATTTACATACTGTTTAACAACAAAACCAAATGCTGAGGGAACATAACTATGTTTTTTCATGTTGTTTTTGAGCAGTATGCACCCCCACTAAGCTGGAAAAAGTTTTAAACAGTAAGTGAATACAGCGTGTCGGGGGAATACAACGTCTATAGACAGTATACTACAGCGGGGGGTCAAAGGCAGAGGGACCACAGGGTTAGCTAACGTTAGCTGTTCCCAGACAACTGAGTTGGTTTTGCCTTTTTTTGCTCACCAAATGCTGCTGCCATCTTTACTCACGCTGAATTCCAGCGGATGATATGCACAGCACACAACTTGCCTCCCTGACTGGCTTTGGGAGGGGCGGATGTGTGCGTGCGGATGTGTGTATGCGCGTGTCATTCAGAACACAAGACAAAATAAGAGTGTTCTTGCAAAACAGAACATGGCAAAATAATCGTTTTTTTCTCGATAATACTGTTTTGGTGATCGTTGGGAGCCGAAATTGAAATCGAAATTCAATTAATTGCACAGTCCTACTTCCACCAAGACAAGTTCCTTCCCAAGGCTATTTAGCAGAGGCACCGTGGCTCTGTCCGGTGCTTAGCACCGCCCAAGACAATTGTGATTGGTTTAAAGAAATGCCAATAAACCAGAGCATGTTTTTCTCCCATCCTGGAATGCTATGTGGAATAGCCAGACCTTCCTCCACTGTGTTGTGGAGGAAGGTCCGGCAATGCGAGACTAGACAAAACCAGGCATTTGAAGATGTCGCTTGGGCTCTGACACAGTTTAATACGTCACTATTTCCTGATATGACATGACTGATGAAAGATATTTCCTGAGGACTAACAACTGAGCAACATATTTATCTGTCTGAATTGTATTTACTGTTTTTTCACAAGATAAAGGCTGGAATAATGTTACAAATCACAGATTATTTTAGGCAATTTTTCATATATATATGTATGGTATGTATGTATGGTATGTATGTAATAATTATTTTAAACCATAGAAGGTGCAATATGTAGTTAAAGAAAAATCGTGAATCATAATCGCAATTTCAGTCAGGACCACTTTGTCAATTAATAGATTCATTAATCTGCAAGTAGTATGTCTCTGTTCTGGGGCCTCCCCACACTTCCACGTGCATACATGGAAAGCCTTAAGTGGGGAGAGCAGCAGTGCAGCATCCCCCTAGGGTAAAGAACAGAGCAGCATCAATGACAACAGACATGCCATTGATTAAGTCAGACAACATGAATATTCTGTATATTTAAAAGGAGGAACTGGGGTGCAGATGGGTTGCAAGCGCTAGCAAAGATGCAGCGAGGTAGGCTGGGAAAAGCAGTTAAATAGAGCTCTCTGTTTGGGATAGGGCTGGGTACCGAATGTCGATACTTTTATGGTACCAAAAAAAAAATATTATTATTAGTGGTCCAAGCCCAAGGGGGCATGGGAACCGCGTATTGCAAGGCAACGCGGTTCATATCTCCATCGGAGCTGTGGAACCCTATTGTTTTTCTAAGGATTAATCTTCTTACTTATTCTTCTCTGCCTAAAACTCCGACTACAGCCTAAACTGTACATGGTGGGGGGTTGCCATTTTCAGGACTGGTGCAAAACTCTGCAAGGACCTCAGGCGCAATAATTGACCCACTTCCACCACTAGGTGGCGCTTAAGCAGAAAGAACGCGTTTGGCCCTATAACTCCCACACCGTACACCCGACATTCAAAAACCATAGATCTGTGCGTTCTAGGGCTGTCAAAATGACTCAAAAATGACGTTCAAATATTCCCTCTAAAAAAAATACAGAATATTTGAACTATTCGAACATCTGGTTGCGCATGCATCCAAGGTGGCGCACGACATCGTGACGTCAAAATGATGTAATATCCGGCCGGCGCGTCCGATTTATGGCGCTCGAGCCGAGGTCGCGCACGGCTGTCTTTTTCAGCGGCACGCGACAAAGTGGAAACGGGAGCCTGAATGAGTTTGCCGACAATCGGATGTCAAGACTCTAAGAGTGACTGCAAGTCTCTCTGATAAACTTACCGGGTTAAGATGAGCTCTTTTATGGTGAATGAAAGGCTCGATCCGACGGTCATTGAATCAAATCGAAGCATTGACGGCAATGCTGCTGCCAGTTCTGCCGTTGTTTACCTTTTTTCTTCTTCTTCTAGTCCGTAGAAAGAGCAGCGTCGGTAGCATTTGCTCATTAGCGCCACCGCTGTTCAGGAGAAGACTGCAGCTAGTGTCGGGAGCACCAGCGCAGGTATAAATAGTCACGGCGATCTCATGATGTCACATTTGTATGCGCCAGCTGGGCTGCGTCCAGTATGTAACTGCTTTCAGGCGCGCTAATATTAATTTTCACCTTCGAAATTCGTTTTTTAAAAACTATTCAAATATATATTTGAATTTAGAATATTCATTGACAGCCCTAGTGTGTTCCCTGGATCCAACTGAATCACGTGATATAGGCCACGCCCATTTCCGCCCAGACTTTTATGCGTGAAAAATTGCGATTTATCAAAAACCTACTTTTTCGAACTTCTCCTAGACTGTGCAACCAATCTGCACAAAACTTGGACCGTAGCATCTCCCGATTGACCTGACAAAAACTTATCAATGGCATTTTTATACGATTTAAAAATTGCGCATATAACGCACAAACTAATTTGTGTAGCTAACTATGAAAACACCAACTTTGCCATATCTCGGCCAAAATAAATGCTATCAACGCCAAACTTTAGATTCTTCTTTGGCATGACCCTATGGAGGTCCTCCACGCGTTTTATATCTCATGAACGGTTCATCCGATTTATAAAAAATTTGATGGGTACCATCTTGGGCAAATCCTGAGGCCAAACCTAGAGTGGGGTACTGAGGGGTCAAAGTGGGCGTGGCCTATGGGACCCATGTCTAAATTTACCACTTACACTAATGTGAACAACTTTAAATTTACAGGGTAGATAGAGAATGGGTCATGGACCACACCTACCAAAAATTACACATGTGGACCACTAGGTGGCGCTATGTTTTTCTGTCTTTAACTCCCACATTACACATCGCACATTAGAAATTCTTACATCCATGTGTTCCTTGAATTAAGCTGAATCACATGATATAGGCCCCGCTCATTTCCGCGCATATTTCGCTAATTTTTTTGCAATATCTCGCAATGCGCAAAACCAACTTTTTCAAATTTGTCCTAGGCCGTGCGACCGATCTGCACGCGAAACCTTGTAGGTAGCATCTCCAGATAGACCTGACCAAAAGTTGTACAAAGAATTTTGCTACGTTTAACTATGCGTATTTGACGACCAAACAAATTTTCCTAGCTAGCTACCACAAACATATCATATCTCGGCCAAATTAAACGTTATCAACAAGGAACTTGAGATCCTTGTTCCTTGTTTCAACATCCCATTATGATGCTCTGTACCAAATTTGGCGAAGATCGGCCTTTAGGAGGCGCTACAAGCAACGTTTATTTGCTTCCGCCAATAACTCAATGCATTTAAATGGCAAATTTGCAATTGCAATATCTCTGCCACAGTTAAAGCAATCAACACAAAACTTGTGATGCTCGTTCGGCATGCCGCTCTGAGGCTCTGTACCAAATTTGGCGATGATCGGCCATTAACCGTCAACATATACCAGTTTGGGCCTGAGGTCGAGCATGTTGTATACATCTCCAATCCTATCTGTATTTGTGAGAAGTGGCGCTGTTCTGAGTGGAAAGCCTACTTTACGGCTAAATTATCGAGTTAATAGGCGTGTGTATTTGCATCGGATGCTGTCCATTTCCTAAGGTTCTGAAATGCAAACAATTTTGGACTACTTTTTTTTTTTTTAAAGGGCTTGCGCCTGTGAGCACCCACGGACGAAAAAATAAATCTGCGCCTATGACACCATTTACAACAACCTGACCACCTCCCCTGATTTTTCAACCACTACACCTGCCTACCCCCCTCCACCCTCTCAGTCACTCTCTCATTTCTCTCTGCTGTCCCCTGTGGTCAGGGGGGTTAAGAAGTGTGTTTATTGTAGAGAATTGTTAAAGGTAGTCTGTATATGCATGGAGATGAACTGTTAACCACTACATTTGCAATGGCAGAGTACCGCAGACCTTGTGCATCAAACCTCTCGTTATTCACCAACGTTTGCCCCCGCGTAATGCTTCAGGTCCCGCATTGGTGCGGCTCCCGGGTCGTCGGGGGAAACTGGCGCGGCTCCCCGGGGCGTCGGGGGCGACTGGCATCGGAGGCTTGGGCCCCATCATAACTGCTTGCAGTTCTAGTTATTATTATTATTATTATTATTCATCTTTCGGTGCCAAATTTTGGTTCCAAAAGCGTCTGAGCGTCTCTGCATATTGACACAGAGCTGAGCTCCGACCACACACACACACACACACACACACACACACACACACACACACACACACACACACACACACACACACACACACACACGGCCTCTCCATGTGCGGACGGAGTAAACTTTCTGCAGTTTTGTTGAAGTCAGGGCGATGCCAATAAAGTGGTTTCAAGTGTGGTTACGGTTTTTCAAAACTTCATGCAGACAGCATTTGCTGCAATTATGATATTAATAGCGAGCTGAAAGCGGTCGCTGTGCTGTTGACGTTACACTTCCTCTTAGACAAGCAGGCACAACAGTGGTTTTCTCTGCCCTGATGACTGACTGACTGACTTGAAAGGCACTTTTAATAATGTTATTCTGAGTGAGCGGTTTTACCAGAATTCTTTAATTTTGATAACTTTTGATTTACAATTAAGGTGGAAAATAAAAGCTTTGTGTTTAATGGATTTTTGTTGATGTTGAAATGGATTTTAAAACATATGATATCGAAAAAAGTACCGTTGGAAACCGGCATCGAAACTGAGGTATTGAAATTGGCACCGGATCGAAAGATTTTGAACGATGCCCAGCCCTATGTTTTGCAGGAAAATCACTATTGGATTTTTTTCATTAAACAGCCCTAGTATAAGTGTATAAAAGGTTGGGTGAAAATGTGTATGGTTCTGTGTTTCAGACCACGTGTGGACAGAGATTTACTCGGTGTCTCAGCGCCGCTGGCTGCACTGTGACTCCTGTGAGAACTGCTGTGATAAGCCTCTACTGTATGAGGTTGGCTGGGGGAAGAAACTGGCCTACGTTCTGGCTTTCTCTAAGGACCAGGTCAGGCAAATGGACACTACATACTACTACTACTACTACTACTACTAGTACTAGTACTACTACTACAGGTTTTACTACTGCTGCTACTATCAGTTGTTAAAATTTATACTGGTATCAGTCCCTTTTTTAGTTTTACTTTATATTTCTTTTTACATTTTTGTGATTTCTGGGACCAGTTTAAAAAATAAAAAAGTAAAAGTATCACGTCCTTAGAGGATAAAGAATGTTACACTACAGATTATAAACCAACAATGTTTTAGTCCATCTCTTTGGGTTGCAGGGTATAAGGAAGGAAAGTACACAATAACTTTGTTGAATATCGTGACAACAATATTGCTCGCGTAAAAAAAAGTATTATTATATTATTCATATATTAAAGTGTACTCAGTCCTGCCTTTCTGCTGTTTTCAGTATTTTAAACACATTGCTTGTTGAATTTAAAACAAATGAAATGAATTCCAAAGTGTGTGTGTGTGGCAGGTGGTTGATGTGACGTGGAGGTATTCCTGCAAACATCCAGAGGTTTTGTCGAGAAGGACCAGGGTTCAGGAGGCCTGGCTGCTGCACACCATTAATGGGCTCAATGCCTCGGTAAATCGTAGCCCCTTTTAAACCCTATGCAAAAGATTACTTTCCGTGGTGAGTCTGATGTAAAGCCTGTTTCATCTGCTCTGATACTAAAGAGGCAGCAGTCCTTGAGTCCAGACAGGAAGGAGGAGCTGACAGAGAGGATGCTTGTCGAGCTGGTGGAGTTTATTTCCCCCAAGAAACCCAAACCAGGAGAGCTGGGTGGACGCAACTCTGGCTCTCTGGCCTGGAGGACGGCACGGGGGGAGACAAGAGAGGCTGATACAGGGACCTCCACACAGGTACATTCTATTTTATATGATGTTATAATTGAGCTTACCCATTATAAGTGTGTGTGTGTGTGTGGTGTCAGGCTGCAGGTTACGTGTTTACTCCTACTGAGAAAGAGAAGAGCGACAGTTTACTGCACGTGTGCTACAATGCCGCCAAAGACCAGTACTGTCGAGTGTCCAACAACTCTGAGGTCATTCCGAGCTGGGATCAGTGTGTGTGGAGGAAGGAGTCAGTCTTCAGAAAGGTGGAGGATGACTGGCAGATGGTACGTTTATCGTTTGATTAACCAACCCATATTTGTCATTTTGAGCACAATTACATTTTTTAGTATTCTATGGCTCAGGGAACTTAAAATGTAACACTCAACATAGGTCAATGTACTATATATATGTACTGTGTATATATATATGTGTAGATATATATGTGATATATATATATATATATATATATATATATATATATATATATATATATATATATATATATATATATATATATATATATATATATATATATATATATATATATATATATATATATATATATATATATCTATATATATATATATCTATCTACATATATATATATATCTATATATATATATATATATATATATATATATATATATATATATATATATATATATATATATATATATATATATATATATATATATATATATATATATATATATATATACACACACACACACACACACACACACACACACACACACACACACACACACACACACACACAACAACACAACATACCATACGCTCACTCACTCGGTCAAAGGTTTTAGAACACCCCAATTATTTTTGTTTTTTATTGAAATTTTAGCAGTTCAAGTCCAATGAATAGCTTGAAATGGTACAAAGGTAAGTAAAGAAAAAATAAGGTTACCCAAAATTGAAAAATAATGTACATTTCAGTATTTTACAAAAAGGCCTTTTTCAGGGAACAAGAAATGGGTTAACAACGTAAAGCTGTTCTGCAGCAATGGAGGTTGATCAAGCTTTGAAAGTTAGTGCTACCAATTCCCACAGGTATTCCAACTTGTCTGGATTACTTACAACCCCCTCTGTTTGTATAAAAGTATTGTTGGAACACTGTGGTACCATACCCTCGTGAGAATTATTTGAACAGTATTGTACTGCAGAAAGTAGTGTGTTGCTATAAAAATGGCGGGAAAAAGGCAATTAACAATGGAAGAGAGGCAGACCATCATAACATTGTTGTTATGAATGTTGGTCTTTCCTACAGAGAAATTGCGAAAAAAGTCAAGGTGTCAGTGAGTACAGTATTCTTCACCATCAAAAGGCACTTAGAAACTGGGGGGAACTCTGACAGGAAGAGGTCTGGCAGACCCAAAGCCACAACAGAATCAGAAGACAAGTTTCTGAGAGTCAACAGCTTGCGTGATAGGCGGCTCAGAGGACAACAGCTTCAAGCACAGCTTAATAGTGGTCTTAATAGCACGTTTGATAGGTCAAGTTGCAGCAAGAAAGCCATTGCTATGATGTCAGAATAAGAAAAAGAGGCTTGCCTGAGCCAAGAAACCTTGTCAATGGACTACTGAAGACTGGAAGAAGGTGCTATGGACTGATGAATCAAAATTGGAAATCTTCGGTTCATCACGCAGGATTTTTGTACTCCATCGAGTAGGCGAAAGGATGGTTCCTCAGTGTGTGACATCAACTGTCAAACATGGAGGAGGAAGCATGATGGTCTGAGTGAAAAGGCACCCTGAACCAAAACGGCTACCACAACATTTTGCAGCGCCATGCAGTACCCTCTGGTATGCGCCTTTGGGATGAACTGGACAGAAAAGTGAAAGCAAAGCAACCAAGTGCCACACATTTATGGGAACTTCTGCAACAGAGTTGGGAAGAACTTTCTGAAGAATATTTGATTTCCATTGTAGAAAGAATGCCACGAGTATGTTCAGCTGTTATATCTGCCAAAGGGGGCTACTTTGATGAGTCAAAAATTTAGAATAAATTTTGGTTTATAAATTGATTCCATGATTTCTTTTTTTAACTTAAATTGTTCATGTGTCCTATTCTTTCATTTTAGAATACAATAAGACATTGAACTGCATGAATTTCAATAAAAACCTGGGAAAATTGGGGTGTTATAAAGTGTGTGTGTGTGTGTGTGTATAATGTTTACATTAACTCCCAGTTACTTCTAAAGATTGTATTTCTTTCTTCAGGTGTACATAGCTCGAACAGAAGGTTCCTCTATGGGAAAAATTAGCTGGAAGTTTGACTTTGCTCCGGCAGGAATGAAGATAAAGTCTGTCTCGATCATGGCCAGTAGCCAGACCTTCCACTCTGGGAAAGTCTGCTGGCACTTGCAGGCAGGCCAGATTACTACAGAGTTCTCTGGAGGTATGGTTATGTAATATATGTTCTGATCAAATACTCTAAATGTAATTGTGTGACATGAATCCCTCCTAAAGATTTCCTCTCCTGTGTTTGAACCTTCAGATGGGAAGATGCAGTCATTCCAGAATCTATCCGGCTCCTCAGAGTTCACTGTTGTAGCAGGACTCAGGGGTGGAGAAGAGGAGACGTCATGGCAACACTCTCAGCTCTTTAGACAAAGCTTGAAGGAGACGGAGGAGTCTTCATTTGAAATCCTCATCCACTTAGACAATGCTTAACAGTAGTTTTAATTAACATAATCGGGTCCCTCGTTTGACAACTAACTCACTAACTGCTATGAAAAGTTCCGAGCTAATTGTTTGGATGATAGTTTTGTATGATGACAAATCAGTGCAATATTTTAATTTGTCAGTCTGCCAGGATGATTGAATATGCATGGCCTAATGATACATGAATGAAGCATGGATTTTATTCCTATCACAGAGAACAGATATAGTACATTTTAAACATTTGACTGCTAGCAAAATAACAAATAAGACATGCAGTATACAATAAAAAGGGTTTTAAAGATATAGCTATAGCGTTTGTAAAATGTGCCCGTCACTGTGAATGTGTCTGTAATTTGTGATACATGGAGACATTCCACACAGCAAACTGGGGTTAATGTCCTTGTCAGCTCAGGTTGCTCCAGTTATGCTAGTAATAAACAATTGTGCCATTTATTTTTGGCTAAGGAATTTGTTCACCTTTCCATGCCCAGTTACATCCATGTGTATAATTATAAATTGAGTGCTGTTAGTGTGGTGGAAAGTGCTGAATGTTAGGCAATATCTGGTGGTATAATAAAGATATTTTTGCAGTCTGGTAGTGGCTACGCCAATGTATGCATTACATTATACCTTGTTGATGTATCAAGATAACTGGTCTAGTCCATGGATGTATTAAGAGAACGGTCAAGTCTTACTGATGAAGGATGAAGCTAGTTTTTGCCGCCATCTTGCGTCAAAAAAATACCATAGTCACTAAAATATTGGCTTTTCGTATTGGTCAAAGTACCGGTGCCTTCGAAAAAGCAGCCACCTGATTGGTCGGTTTATCTGCAAGGCGATTCGCCGTCTATCTTGCAGATGGCGGAGCCGGACAGCGGTTGCTGCTGCTAGCTAATCGTTTTGTTTCTAAATGAAATGTGAAATGTGCATCGTTTTGAGAGCATTTTAGTTAAACTCCTATTTTATTCTCTTGAGTTTTCACATGAAATTGTAAGTCTTATTTAATGCGCGCGTTTTGTACAGTATTTATTTGGCAGCAAGTAGCCCGGTTAGCATCTTTGTTGGAAGTTTAGGCCTACTGTGCCTCCGCTTGTCGATTTTAACAATAGCCGCGATACACTCCCCTACTCTGCTTGTTTTGATACATTCAAAGGATTACCTTTAAGCAAACGGAGAAAGAACATGGACGATAAACAGGTTTGGGTACCTTTTAGTAACTGAGACATTTGTTATGCTAAAGGACATTTAATCTCACTGGAATTGAAGACATTTTGCGAGGTGAAATCACAAAACATTAGGATCACAAAGGAAGATGTCCAACGGCGCAGCAGGAAGCGGGGGTCTTTCGTGGATGGTAAGTTAGTGTGTCTACTAACCACTAACTAACGATAACTAATTTACAGTTTTATCATCTAACTGCTTTTGTAACGCCTAAAAGTGTTATATTCACCTTAGCACAGTGCACCGGTGTCCGTTATAAGCTTACGCTCGCATTTAACGTTAGCTAAATCTTCCGTAGTGCCTATTCTCCTATCCGATTCAACGTAACGCTTGTTAAAGAGCGGTCAGCTGTGGACTCGGTTTAAATTCTGACAGGGTTTTAAAGGCCCTAGCGTTACCCCTGATGCAGAAACGTTTTTTACAAATTTAACAACTGAAAGGCGCAAGCAGAGACTCCTAACGTCTTGTCTCATTATGAGGACCCCGGGACCACAGTTCATAACGTTAACAACCTTAAAAATAAAGACTGAATCAAACTAAACGGAGAAAACTAATTGAGCTTTACCTTGTTTATTAATTAGCTACCAATGTTCAGTAAACAATACAACGCAGCTTATAACAAACATTGGGTGCACTGTTATTATTACGGTATAAATTCATGTTCTCTCGGTGAGTCTATCTGGTTCCACTGGTGTCTAAAGGTCCCAGCGTTTACCTGTGAGGAACATTAGAAGTTAACTCGCTGTGCCGAAGTTAGTAAATCACTTTGAAGCGAATGTACTACTGATGTTACGTGTTTAACTGAACTTGTCTAACTTATGCACATCTTGAAGCATGCTTTGGGAGATGTGTACTATTGCCATTGAGCATGGTTTTTCAATGGCGTAGGGGTTCGACACTAGAAATAACCAGTATCTACCTCCGTTGAGATACAGTACCTACAAACACACGTTGTGACGGTAAAGAATTGCAAATTTGTGGAACATTGATATTATTGAAAATTTCATCTGATCCAGTGAAAATTAAAGTTGCATTAAATACATTTGTGGTGGAATTTGTGACGGATGTTCAACTCCTAGCCTAACTGCACTGTTAATTAGTATGTGCATCGCGATCTGTGAGGTGAGTTTGTGGAATGGTTTGGACTAGGTGCTAAAACATTATACAAAAGTTTAAAAAGTTGTAAAAACAATTGTGAGGGTGGGTTAGTATACCGATTGTTCTGGAGTGGGTCATTAGGGTCATGGGTTGTTGGGTGCAAAGTTTTTAAATGTTTGGTAGGTGTTTAAAATTATACATGTTTTTTTTTATGTAGATTTTGCTATCTTGCTATACAAAATATATAATATACACAGGAACTATTTAAAGTTGAATGAGGGGTGTGAAAAATTACAAGCTTCGGTTTCGTCCCTCTCCTTTTCGGACAGGTTGAACATATTGTTTGTAACACTTTATAGATATTGCTTTTCCTTTTGGTATGTTGCTACACACTTAATGTGTTTTATATATATATATATTTTTTTTGTTAGAAATAAAAATAAAGAAATACATTTGAAGTTGTGATTGAAATTTTTGTTTGCATTCCTTAAAGTAAAGGTTTCTTTTTTTTGTCTGGCATATTAATGTTAAAGTCTATTATGTACATCATAATAATAATGAATTGCCTTTAAATATTACCGAAATCTCACATCTTATGCTCACTAACATTTCGAACTTGATAATTAACCTTTACAAATATTACAGTCTTATGGAATAGAGAGATAGAAGACTTAAAGTCTTCATTATTAAAGCTTTAGTGCAGAACTTTTTGATATTAATGAACGTCCGTTACATTCAAGCCATTTCCAAATGAGTTGCTACAAAGCTAATCAAGGCTATCATCTCCACACAACTTTATCTGTATTTCTCAATATGACTATGTTCAGAAGATTGTGTCGTCCGCTGACTTTCCCGCGCAGAAACTTGAGTGAAGATAATTACCTCTTCTGAAGATCGTGTTTTTTTTAATCCTCCGTGTCCTCCTTGGACAGACAACTGTGTGGAGGAGGGGGGGGAGGTGGTGCGCGATCAAAGAAGGCTTGTATCATGTGGATGCACTGACAGTGTTGTTGTCATTACTTAGAATTCCTGACGGGGGAGACAAACTACACACTATAGCTTTAAACACAACACAAGCCTTCCAATTACAGCGCAATGACCAGTAGTTTGCTTCTGGTCATTATGTGTCACTAAATCACAAAGCCACAGAGGTCCACAGCGTTCCCCTGGCAGTGGCCATGGATAATCAAAGTACTTTTTTTATGCTGTACATACATAGTTATATGTGTATTAATAACAGAAAAAATTCTGCCAAACAGGAGGCTGCGAATGGCAGAGGTGATACTGGCAAGATGGAAGGGGCCAAGAAAGACAAGGCTGGTTCCAAGTTGTCTGTGGAGAGAGTGTACCAGAAGAAGACCCAGCTCGAGCACATTCTTCTCCGTCCAGACACGTACATCGGCACCGTGGAGCCCATCACCCAGGTGAGTCCAGAGGAAAGTGCCTTCCATTGTTGAGGATAGACTAGGGCTGCACAATGTATAATTCTTTTATCGTCATTGCAATATCACCGGGCGCAGCAAACACATCGCAAAAGTATGCAACATATCACAAAAGACACTATAGAAAATATCAGTAGAAAACTGCACTTAATAATCGTCTTTTTAAGTGGTGCCTTTTTATTCAATTCAATGTTCAGTTTGTTCAATAAAAGAATGTTGGAAATAATTTTCTTTCATTCATTTTAAATTCGAACAAGCAATTGGTTGTATTTTAGCAAATACTGAAAGCAGCAGAAATGCAGAACTGAGTACACTTTAATATCTGTTTATTTATCGCAAGTAATGTTGTTTTGATATTCAACAACGTTATCGCATATTTTCCTCATATCTTGCAGCCTTAGGATAGACTGCAGAGACCCCAGAAATACACTGTAATTCATCAAAAGTGCTAATTTTTTAAATATTGGCATTATGTTACAACAGGACCGCTGGACATTTCTCTGTGAAAATGGTTCTGGTAGTCCGTCTACTACTCAATATTTTAGTACTGTTTTCTGCACAGGTGTGATCAAAACTAGTCACATAAAGCTTGACACGTTTGCTATTCCTTCTGCCTTTGGGAGACTCACTGTTAGGGCTGAACGATTTGGGGGAAGAAATCTAATTGTGATTTTTCTTCCAGATGTTGCGATTGCTATTCGATTCGCGATTTAAAAACATGTATAATAAATGTAAAATCCACTGAAAATAGGACATTGCTGTAACCAATCTGTGGTAACATTATTCCAGCATTTTTCTTGTGAAAAAACAGTAAATATAATAATAAAAAGAGGAATTAAAAATGTTACATCAAACATTCAACTAAATATTGCACATTTGATTAATCGCGGTCTTCACGATTAGCTAATCGCATTCTTTTAAATTGCAATCTCGATTTGAAAACGATTAATCGTTAAGCCGTAGGCGATATGGGGAAACTCAAATGTTATGACATTTTTAACCAAAAACCTCTATCAATATTACGACAATATTGGTGCTTTCACAAAATCATTACACAATGAGATTTTAGATAAATAATCATCAGTAATGTGGATATAGTGACTAAAGTTTTTTTTACACTAGACGCATCCAAGGTGGCGCGCGACATCGTGACGTCAAAATGACGTAATATCCGGCCGGCGCGTCTGATATATGGCGCGCGAGCCGAGGTCGCGCACAGCTCTTTTTTTTTCAGCTTTAATGGTGAATGAAAGGCTTAATCTGACGAAGTAGCTCATTGAATCAAATCGAAGCATTGACGGCAATGCTGCTGCCAGTTCTGCCGTTGTTTAACTTTTTCTTCTTCTAGTCCGTAGAAAGAGCAACGTCGGTAGCCTTTGCTCATTAGCGCCACCTTTGTTCAGAAGAAGACTGCAACTAGTGTCGCGACCACCAGCGCAGGCATACAGTAAATAGTCACGGGGATTTCATGACGTCACATATGCACGCGCCAGCTCGGCTGCGGTTACTGTAAAACACGCTTAAGTGGGTAAAGGAAAATAGAACTGCGTGAACAGTCTGGTAAGTTCAGAAAATGACATCACATGACTTTAATGCAGCCTTTAAACTAGTTCATCTATTACTGCTAATAAGCTTACACGTGATTATGTTTACCTATCTGCTTATTTGCATACTCTTAACTTTGTTGTTTTTATGGTCACTGCTACCAATGAGTGTTCCACCCTGAACTTAAAATTATTTCTATATTATTATTATTTTTTTTATTTTTAGCAAATGTGGGTTTTTGATGAAGAAATAGGAATGAACCAGAGGGAAATCACCTACGTTCCTGGGCTGTACAAAATCTTTGATGAAATTCTGGGTGAGTAAATCCACATTGTTCCCTTTGGCACTCTAATCTGCACAGTTAATGTGAAGGTTCATTTGTCATTTGAGATTGTCCCTCTATGACTGGGATATTGAAGGCTTATTATCGCCTTTTAAAAACGTCAGCGTTGTTCACTGAATCCCAGTCTGCTGTTGGCACTGTGCAGCAGAATTGATCTAGGACAGTATATGGAGATTAGTTTCCCTCTGTGAGCTTGTCTGTGTGCCCTGTTTGCAGCCGGGATGGACATTTGTGAAAAAATTAAAAGTTGACAGAGAAGTAATTTCAGTGTTTGTGGCAGCTCACGGTCAAAGCTCCAGTTATTTAAAAAAAAAAACGTTAACCTGGTAAAGTGCAAGCGTGCTCGGTCAGCACTCCTCAGCTAAATAAAGGTTGATAAAGCAGTTGTAAATCTATTTGTTACATGTTAGTTTTAAGGACTCCGTACGATGTGGGAGTAATGATGCCTCTCTAGTAAGGTGCAGCAGTGTAATCTGGGCTCACAGCATGGGAGTGCATTTGATGATTGCTTTCATATTTTAATGGCAGGTTCATTGTCTGGTTATTACTGCTGTGGCCTGTGTGATTACACAAAGGCCCAGGCTGGTAGCAGATATTTAAGGCAGGCTCACACAAAAAATACAAGTTACACTTTCTTTGTGTGAATGTAAAATTCTAATTCTTTAAAAAATGTCGGTCAGTGAACTGAACCAAGTGGGTTACGTGATTCTTATTCGGTTGCTTTAGTATTGATATTGTACTTACTTTTTATTTAGATATGATCACATTTGCAGTGAAGGTGATCATTTGCTATCACAAATATTTACCTCACCGTATAATATAGGTATAAAATCTCCCAGAGAATATTATTGCCTTTTTACATGCAGCAACAATTTTTTATTTTATTTTTGCAGATACAGTACAGGTTGTTTCCTATCACAACTTCCCCAGTCCCAGATCCAGCATTTTACTGTCTCCAAGGATCTCATAACCAGCTGAAACATACATTCTCCTAAATAAAATACTTTTTACATGACCAGAAGATGTTTGGAATGATAAGCATTCACGTGCCATTTCATCTAATCCATTAATAAAACATTCTCTAGTTCTAGCTTCTCAAATGTGAGAATGTGCTGCCTTTTTTTTCTATTGTTATAATTGTAAATTGAATGTCTATGGATTTTGGATTTTTGTTTGTCAGACAAAACAAGACATTTGAAGACACAACTTTGGGATCTGTGGTTTATTTATGTTTTCCCCCCTGTGACAGTCAATGCAGCAGACAACAAACAAAGGGACAAAAACATGAATGCCATTAAGATCACCATTGATCCGTGAGTACAATGTTTCATAATATAATTTCCAAAAAGAGTGTACTAAGTATGTACCTTTGACAAAATACTGTATATCCCCTCCACATGTTGGATTTTGACTTAACGTTGATCATTTCTTATCCTGGTTGACACCAGACCCTTCTCAGTTGTAACTGAGAGTGGGTCTGGGCAAGGTTCATCCACAGCCCATTTCCAAAGGGGCGTCACTAACGGACGCCACTCAAATGCCTCTGGGCGCAATTGGATAGTCCTTCAACCAGTCAGACCAAATATCTGTGTGACGTAGCAGCGACAGCGGTATCAATGGGTTGCTGCGCTTCGGTGGCCGCCATGTTGAATGTAAACAAAAAGTTGCTTGCCGTTGCTGCGCTATCGTCATCGTGTAAAGCCCGCCTCAACGGTTGTGATTGGTGCCTCGATTTGGAAAAATTGGAAATGGGCTTGAATGGGCTCTTGGCCAGACAGACTTGCAGAGCAAATCTCAAATTTGCCGGAAGATTGTCAGGGTTTTCCCAGGCTAGTTCTGCAGGGGTTTTGTGAATGTGCGTAGAATGCATTTTGTGTGAAAGCAATAAAAAAGGATTGACAGATCATTTCTTTCTTGTCCCATGAAATGTGATGTCAATTTATTTGTGGCTAATGAGCTCATTACACCGTTAGAAACAGGCCCTTTCTTTTCTCAGAGACTAGACACATGCAGTAGATGGTTGAGGTCTGAGACGTGGATCCAGGCGAAAATACAGTATAAAGACCTTGTGTTGAAATGCAATGAGGTCTATGTGTGGTTCACCGCCAGCCTGCCAACAGCTTAAACAGCTGTGTCCTTCAACGCAGCTGCTGCTCGCTCTAATGTCGCCAGCTGTATAAATGATAGCGTTAGTCCTGCCGCCACTCTCGGGTCTCTGTTGCTAATGTGGCTTTATAGAGATGTTAGTGCTCCTCTCCACAGCTCCCTCAGCTGGTTTGTGTGTGAGCTTATTAAGTACTGGTGTCATTATTTTGAGTCACCACAAATCTAACTGCATCCCATCATATCAGAGATAAGATGGTAAGATATGATGCATTTTAAAGTGCAACTTTACACCCTGTTTTTGCTCAAACACAACCCCTGCACATATTCACAAATACATTCACACTCAGACACTAGTCTCACATGCCAGACCTATCTCCAAAGCGCTGTGGAGTAAGGTCTGGCTACACCACAAAAGAAAAAACCACATACGATGATAGATTAAGTTAACTGTTGACACAATACAGTAACGTGAGCTATTGAAATTAGCCGGAGGTTAAACTTAATTTGCCCTTATCAGTGTTTCGCTGTGTGTACTTCGTCCACAGCAATCCCACCAATCTGTCCCAGTTAGAGAGTAAATGCCGTAAACCTATTCTTTTCCAGCAAACTTCACAGAGTACAGGGCAAAACAGCATTTCCACTCTGTTTTAATATTCTAGTCTAGCTCAACTAGAGCAGGATATGTCTGGTTAGTAACCACAGACAGTTGCCCCGTTCAGAATGAATATTCCCGTTGGCCTGTACAATTATAGTGGAGGAGGTAACTGTATACTACTAGTGTAATAATAGAAGTAGTATGGATGTTGTCCTGTACTTCAAGGGCATAGAGACAACATCACAGTCTTTTTAGGACATCATTTCTTGATTTTTTTCTTGAAAAAAGCAAGTAACTACTGCTGCAGTGAAAGCTGTAGACTGGGATCAGAACTGAGTAGTAGTGTAATAAAGTAACTTAAATGCAAATACTGGGTCATTTTACTATCAATCAACAAACTGCAAATTCTTTCATACTGGAATCAATACAATACTTGAGTTTTTCTGATAGCAAAATTTAAGAAATACATTTTTTTTCCTCTATGAAACCATCTACCAAATTAACCAAAACTTCTCAAATGTGTCCTTGTTAATTTTGTCTTAATACAAGGGATGCCATACAAGAACTTAGCCTAAATAAAATGCAGTGTAAAATTTGGGTAATTATAGTCATACATTTTGAAGTAAAAGTCCATCCATCCATCCATCCATCTTCGTCCGCTTATCCGGTGTCGGGTCGCGGGGGGAGCAGCTCCAGCAGGGGACCCCAAACTTCCCTTTCCCGAGCAACATTAACCAGCTCCGACTGGGGGATCCCGAGGCGTTCCCAGGCCAGGTTGGAGATATAATCCCTCCACCTAGTCCTGGGTCTTCCCCGAGGCCTCCTCCCAGCTGGACGTGCCTGGAACACCTCCCTAGGGAGGCGCCCAGGGGGCATCCTTACCAGATGCCCGAACCACCTCAACTGGCTCCTTTCGACGCAAAGGAGCAGCGGCTCTCTCCGAGCTCCTCACGGATGACTGATCTTCTCACCCTATCTCTAAGGGAGACGCCAGCCACCCTCCTGAGGAAACCCATTTCGGCCGCTTGTACCCTGGATCTCGTTCTTTCGGTCATGACCCAGCCTTCATGACCATAGGTGAGGGTAGGAACGAAAACTGACCGGTAGATCGAGAGCTTTGCCTTCTGGCTCAGCTCTCTTTTCGTCACAACGGTGCGATAGATTGAATGCAATACCGCACCCGCTGCGCCCGATTCTCCGACCAATCTCCCGCTCCATTGTCCCCTCACTCGCGAACAAAACCCCAAGGTACTTGAACTCCTTCACTTGGGGTAAGGACTCATTCCCTACCTGGAGAAGGCATTCCATCGGTTTCCTGCTGAGAACCATGGCCTCCGATTTAGAGGTGCTGATCCTCATCCCAACCGCTTCACACTCGGTTGCGAACCCGATCCAGTGAGTGCTGAAGGTCGCAGGCCGATGATGCCATCAGGACCACATCATCTGCAAAGAGCAGCGATGAGATCCCCAGCCCACCAAACTGCAACCCCTCCCCACCCCGACTACGCCTCGATATCCTGTCCATAAATATTACAAACAGGATTGGTGACAAAGCGCAGCCCTGGCGGAGGCCAACCCTCACCTGAAACGAGTCCGACTTACTACCGAGAACCCGGACACAGCTCTCACTTTGGTCATACAGAGATTGGATGGCCCTGAGTAGAGACCCCCTCACCCCATACTCCCGCAGCACCTCCCACAGTATCTCCCGGGGCATACTCCCAGGCTCCCTCCAGGATCCTTGCGAGAGTGAAGAGCTGGTCCGTTGTTCCACGACCAGGACGGAATCCGCATTGTTCCTCCTCAACCCGAGGTTCGACTATCGGCCGAACCCTCCTTTCCAGCACCTTGGAGTAGACTTTACCAGGGAGGCTGAGAAGTGTGATACCCCTATAATTGGCACACACCCTCTGGTCCCCCTTTTTAAAAAGAGGAACCACCACCCCAGTCTGCCACTCCTTTGGCACCGTCCCAGACTTCCACGCAATGTTGAAGAGGCGTGTCAACCAGGACAGCCCCTCCACACCCAGAGCCTTGAGCATTTCTGGACGGATCTCATCAATCCCCGGGCTTTGCCACTGTGTAGTTGTTTGACTACATCAGTGACTTCCGCCTGGGAAATCGACGACAATCCCCCGTTATCCTCCAGCTCTGCCTCTAACATAGAGGGCGATTAGTCGGATTCAGGAGTTCCTCAAAGTGCTCCCTCCACCGCCCTATTACCTCCTCAGTGGAGGTCAACAGTGTCCCATCCTTACTGTACACAGCTTGGATGGTTCCCCGCCCCCCTCCTGAGGTGGCGAACAGTTTTCCAGAAACACTTTGGTGCCGACCGAAAGTCCTTCTCCATGTCTTCTCCAAACTTCTCCCACACCCGCTGCTTTGCCTCTTTCACGGCAGAGGCTGCAGCCCTTCGGCCCTTCGGTACCCTGCAACTGCCTCCGAGTCCTCCGAGATAACATATCCCGGAAGGACTCCTTCTTCAGTCGGACGGCTTCCCTGACCACTGGTGTCCACCACGGTGTTCGTGGGTTACCGCCCCTTGAGGCACCTAAGATCCTAAGACCACAGCTCCTCGCCGCAGCTTCAGCAATGGAAACTTTGAACATTGTCCACTCGGGTTCAATGCCCCCAGCCTCCACAGGGATGCACGAAAAGCTCCGCCCGGAGGTGTGAGTTGAAAGTCTGTCGGACAGGGGCCTCCTCCAGACGTTCCCAATTTACCCGCACTACACGTTTGGGCTTACCAGGTCTGTCCAGAGTCTTCCCCACCCCCTGACCCAACTCACCACCAGATGGTGATCGGTTGACAGCTCTGCCCCTCTCTTCACCCGAGTGTCCAAAACATACGGCCTCAGATCAGATGAAACGATTATGAAATCGATCATTGACCTTCGGCCTAGGGTGCTCTGGTACCAGGTACACTTATGAGCATCCCTATGTTCGAACATGGTGTTCAGATTATAGACAATCCATGACTAGCACAGAAGTCCAACAACAAACAACCACTCTGGTTTAGATCAGGGAGGCCGTTCCTCCCAATCACGCCTCCAGGTGTGTCTCCATCATTGCCCACGTGTGCGTTGAAGTCCCCCAGCAGAACAATGGAGTCCCCCACTGGAGCCCCATGCAGGACTCCAGTCAAGGTCTCCAAGAAGGCCGAATACTCCCAACTCCTGTTTGGTGCATATGCACAAACAACAGTCAGAGTTTTCCCCCCACAACCCGCAGGCGTAGGGAGGCGACCCTCTCGTCCACCGGGGTAAACTCCAACACAGCGGCGCTCAGCCGGGGGCTTGTGAGTATCCCCACACCCGCCCGGGCGCCTCACACCCTGGGCAACTCCGGAGAAGAAAAGAGTCCAACCCCTATCCAGGAGTATGGTTCCAGAACCGAGACTGTGCGTGAGGTAAGCCCCACCAGATCTAACCGGTAGCGCTCCACCTCCCGCACCAGTTCCGGCTCCTTCCCCCACAGAGAGGTGACGTTCCACGTCCCCAGAGCCAGCGTCTGCCGCCCGGGTCTGGTCCGTCGAGGCCCCTGACCTTCACTGCCACCCATGTGGCATCGCACCCGACCCCAACGGTTCCTCCCACAGGTGGTGGGCCCATGGGCTGGAGAGATGGGAGCCACGTAGCTTGTTCGGGCTGTGCCCGGCGGGCTCCGTGGCAAACCCGCCACCAGGCGCCGCCCGACGAGCCCGCCGTCTGGGCCTGGCTCCAGACGGGGGCCCCGGGCTTCCTCCGGGCAGGGTCACTCCATCTCTACCTTGCTTCTTCATTGGGGTTTTTGAAGAAAAAGTATTGGTTAATAATGCTAATAACCTGCCTAGATATTTGATGCCTG
Organism: Perca flavescens; assembly: GCF_004354835.1. Taxonomy (NCBI): domain Eukaryota; kingdom Metazoa; phylum Chordata; class Actinopteri; order Perciformes; family Percidae; genus Perca; species Perca flavescens. The sequence goes on from NC_041344.1 coordinate 31,238,017, forward strand.
GTTTCAGTACTTTGGATCTCTGTGGTGACCAAGACACATTTTGATGGGTACACCAAAAGAATTGAGTTTCACTTGGTCCTACACATAAATATATTTCAGGTGGTCTGTGTCCAGGTTCTATTCATACAGCCTCTCTAACTCATCCCTGCCTTTTTCTTTTGCCTCCACCAGTGAGTCCAACACCATTTCTGTCTGGAACAATGGTAAAGGAATCCCTGTGGTGGAGCACAAGGACGAGAAGATGTACGTCCCTGCTCTCATCTTCGGCCACCTGCTCACCTCCAGCAACTACGACGATGATGAGAAAAAGGTCACAGGTGAGAGGAGACATCCTAACCTCTTTATCAGTGGTTATTGAAGTCGCTAACTGCTGCAATGCTAACTGCTGTCTGCAATGCTAACTGCTGTCTGTAATGCTAATGCTAACGGGTGTTTGCAATGCTAACTGCTGTCTGCAATGCTAACTGCTGTCTGTAATGCTAATGCTAACTGCTCTCTGTGATGCTAACTGATCTCTGTGATGCTAAGTGCTCTCTGTAATGCTAAGTGCTCTCTGTAATGCTAACTGCTGTCTGTAATGCTAACTGTCTGTTTGTCCCCAGGTGGAAGGAACGGCTACGGTGCTAAACTCTGTAACATCTTCAGTACCAAGTTCACAGTAGAAACTGCCTGCAAGGAATACAGACACAGTTTCAAACAGGTGAGGATGTATCTTCTGTTAAATATGCTTTGATAGTTTGATGTAGTGACACCACCAAACAAATTATATTTGGGTCGACTGTTTATGGTCCGTATTTATTTAAATTAAGACTAAGGGTGCTAATTTAGATTTTGTTTTTTGTGACTGAAAGCCGTCCCTTGTTAAAGGACAATTCCGGCGCAAAACGAACCTAGGGGTTATTAACTGATGTGTACCTACTCTGTCGCTCTCTGGGACATGTTTTCATGCTAATCGAATGAGTTTGGAGCTTTGACGAGGCTACCGCGGACCGCTGGTTAGCTTACAATGCTAGTATTTGGGGCATGGGGACACTCAAATTAAATTGTTATTTAATACCACTAAAAAGGCTTAGCATAATTAGGGTCCCTAAATGTGAACCGAAGCATTGACAACATTGTAAGTGTATAGTGTACAGATAGTTTATTAAAAAGATAGATTATAAAGACGTTCATGTTTACTTGCGGGAGCCATCTTGGAGACCAGTCATGACTAGGTCGAACGCCGTGCAATGTGGAATCTCCATAGACAGTATGGGAATCTCAGACTGATTTTCATGGCGCTCATTTTTCGACTAGTCATGACTGGTTTCCAAGATGACTCCCGCAGGTAAACATGAACGCGACTGTCTTTATAATCTATCTTTTTAATAAACTATCTGTACACTTACAATGTTGTCAATGCTTCGGTTCACATTTAGGGACCCTCATTATGCTAAAGTTATGGTGTGGTGATATATATAGCGGTATTAAATAACGATTTAATTTGAGTGTCCCCATGCCCCAAATACTAGCATTGTAAGCTAACCAGCGGTCCGCGGTAGCCTTGTCAAAGCTCCAAACTCATTCGATTAGCATGAAAACATGTCCCAGAGAGCGACAGAATAGGTACACATCAGTTAATAACCCCTAGGTTCGTTTAGCGCCGGAATAGTCCTTTAACCGATCATTAACCCACAAGCAGGTAATAGAGTGCCAGTACATCTGTTCGGGAGGCTCAGAAAATACTTTCCCCATCCGTGTACAGCTGCGGACTTTTATCGGTCGCTCAGTCTTGATGTTTTGTGCATTATCGTCGACGCATGCAGCCACTTTCCTGGAACCGCGCACAAGTCCGCTGCTCCCCACAGAGCATTTGTCTGGCTGTGTCTGCCTGCCATATCCTGCATGGCTGTAATCAATATGTTTTTGATTTCATCATCTTCCTCCATCTGAAAATGTATGCTTTTTTTGCGAAAAGAACAGCATTTTTACCTGCTTTGTCCTGTAATACAGTAAATGCAGCAGATTCCTGTAAGAAACACATAGTTGTGATTACAAGCTGTAGAAGCTGCCGTTGTGCTCCTCTACATCTTACATTTAATTGTAGTCACCTCAAGGGTATGGTCCTGTGTGTTACAGACATTAATGACTGATTTGGTCTTATTGTAGCAGAGTATCAAATCTTTTCCAGTGCCACGTGATATTTCATTGAAGTAATTGCTGTTTTATAGGGTTTTGACATGTGGTCATATCTGAGGTAAGGTTGTGTATATTATCACCTTTTGTGGTTGCACTCTCAATGGTTGTATGGTTACAATTGTTAAGTCACCAGGTGTTTCATATCACGGATGTTTGAGAGAGGGACTAATACTAGGGCTGTCCTCAATTAAAGAAATTCTTAGTCAACTAACACTCATACACTTTTGTTGTACATTAGTTGATTTAATCGACAGATCTGTAAAACTGAGTTTTTACACAAAGAATTGTGCAAAAGCACCACTTTAAATCTTGTGTTTACCAGAAATGCGCTTTTTTTTTGTAAATAAGTATTTTAGCAATAAAAAAAAAAGACCAAGCGGCTAAAGAAATCCTAGTCTAAGACCAAAACAACCAATTAGTAGACTAATCGACTAAGAGGGGACAGCTCTACTAAAGGCACTCGGTACAGTAAGGGTGGTCGGAGTTGAAGAGGATCATGCAGTTCCCCCTGTATAAAAGATTTTATTACATTTTTATTTAATAAAATAATCTAGAAGTGGATATAACTGCTTTTTAGGCAATGTATGTGTGTATGTTACCATGTTTTTTACCATCCTCAGACATGGCAGAACAACATGAACAAGACCTCTGACCCCAAGATCAAGTTCTTTGATGGGGACGATTTTACCTGCGTGACGTTCCAGCCAGACCTGTCCAAGTTCAAGATGGACAAACTGGACAAGGATATTGTAGCACTCCTTACCCGCAGAGCATATGATGTAGCTGGTTCCTGCAGGGGGGTTAAAGTCACACTGAACGGGAAAAAAGTGCCAGTAAGTCTCTTTCTCCATCTCGTTACCTATTTTTTTTCCTTTGGTGTACTGTACTAGCTTTAAAGTTTGTGTTGAGGGTAATATGGGATAAACTTTTTATTTTTTTTGCGTTTTTGAGATATCAGCCATTGTGTTCTAGTATGGAGCTAAATCGGGGCCAAATGTTTTGTTCATTCGAAAAAAATATATATAGTTGAAAAAATAAAGCTTGAAATTGAAAATTTAAGTTTTGGTTAAAACTTGGAAAAAATAAAACCATGTATTTGAACTAAAAATAAGTGTACCAATTTTTCTTTCAGTTTGAATAAAATATAGATTCAATTCTGGAATTATTTTGAATAAATTATAAATTTTCATTTTTCACTTTTATATTTGTTTTCAGTTCCACATTTCATGTTTTCAGATTCAAAGGTTATTTTTTTTTACGGCTTCAAATCTTTTTTTTACGGCTTCAAATCTTTTTTTTTCGGTTTCAGATATGTTTTTCACTTTCAGATATTTTTTTTTCGGTTTGAGACTTTTGGCCCTGATTTAGCGTGGGGGGCGTGGCTTCAACTCAGAGGGGCGTGGCATTATGAGTGACAGCCTATCAAAGAAGGCAGAAGACTCCTCTGTCATGTTGACTTCAGGAAATGGTGTTACTGTGAGAACTATGACTGAATGCTTTCTATCCACTATATACATGTGATTTTTACTTAAACTGATGCCAGTGACAAAGTTCCATTTAAAAAAATGTTTTGGACAACAAATGGTACCAATTACATTATAAGAGCAATAAACTGTGCCAGATTGTGCAGTTCAGCAGGAACAATGACTTCTCCCACTTCCATGTATGACTTATAGCACCACAGTATTCACTGGCACCAGCCCACAGGTAGGACATGTGAAAGATATTAGCATTTTGAATAGATGCTGCGACGTTATCCCCTCAGTGGCATTTTTTTGTGATTAACACATAAAAGGAAAATAGGTGGACAGCTGGACAAAGCTGGCAATCAAGCATCGCTAGCACTAAAGTTAGCATTAACTAACGTTAGCTTCACACTAGCTGGTGTTTTTACACTAATTTCAGTGTCCAGCTCAAGTTTTTTTTTACTTTAACGTGTATTGGTCTTTGTTAACCTCGGTTTGTCAGAATGACCATAACTTGACACTGGCTGCAGTGAAGAAGGTCTCCTTTTATAGAGTAGACAAATATGACTTTACATTAATGCTCTGGCCTGATAAATTACGTTTTACACTATAACGTTACATGTAACAGCATGACAGTTATGCCTTACAAAATATGCCAAGTGGGCAAACTTTGAAGGCTTCTACCACAGCCTAACTGTATCAGAATACACTAACTTGTCTTTTTGTATTTGTATGTCTTACTGTCTGTTTTCTGGACCGTGTGTGTCCGTAATAAAAGCTTTGATTGATTGATTGATTAACAAAGCGGACCAGGACAAGTTATGTTGTTTAAACTAACCATGAAAAGGTAACACTAGCAATGTTAGTTATCTATAATGTTTTACATTTATAAGGCTGTACGGCTGCAGGCAGCCACTGTCGAGTTATGGTCATTCTGACAAACAGAGGTTAACAAAGACCACTACACGTTAAAGTCAAAAAACTTGAGCTGGACACTAAAATTGGTGTAAAAACACCAGCTAGTGTGAAGCTAACGTTAGTTAATGCTAACTTTTGTGCTAGCGATGCTTCATTTCCAGCTGTCCACCTATTTTCCCTTTATGTGTTAATGACAAAAAAAAATGCCACTGCGGGATAATGTCCCAAAGTATCTATTCAAAAGGCTAATATCTTTCACATGTCTTACCTGTGGGCTGCGCCAGCAGGTTGCCTTGGCGGAGCGGACGCTATGCTGACTGCCGAGTGAATACTGTGGTGCTACATTTAATGTCATACATGGAAGTGGGAGAAGTCATTGTTCCTGCCGAACTGCACAATCAGTTTATTGCTCTTATAGTGTAATTGGTACCATGTGTTGTCCAATACAATTTTTAAATGGAACTTTGTCACTTGCATCAGTTTATTAAGTAAACATCACATGTATATAGTGGATAGAAAGCATTCAGTCATAGTTCTCACAGTAACACCATTTCCTGAAGTCAACATGACAGAGGAGTCTTCTGCCTTCGTTGTTAGGCTGTCACTCATAATACCACGCCCCTCTGAGTTGAAGCCACGCCCCCCACGCAAAATCAGGGCCAAAAGTCTGAAACCGAAAAACATTATCTGAAAGTGAAAAACAGATCTGAAAAAAAAAAAAAAAAGATTTGAAACCGAAAAAAAAAAAAAGATTTGAAGGCGTAAAAAAAAAATAAGTTTTGAATCTGAAAACATGAAATGTGGAACTGAAAACAAATATTAAAGTGAAAAATGAAAATTTATAATTTATTCAAAATAATTCCAGAATTTAATCTATATTTTATTCAAACTGAAAGAAAAATTGGTACACTTATTTTAAGTTTGAATACATGGTTTTATTTTTTCCAAGTTTTGACCAAAACTTAAATTTTCAATTTCAAGCTTTATTTTTTCAACTATATATATTTTTTTCAAATGAACAAAACATTTGGCCCCGATTTAGCTCCATATTCTAGTTGATGCTCAGAAATCTTCACCAATTTTGAGATTTTCTGTAATTTACAGCTCCGGATAATGAGCAGCAAATGGTATTATGTTGTCTAAGCCTGTTTTAGAGATTCCTGTTATTTTTTTGCTTTTCTGGCATATTTTAGATGAAGAGTCCGACAGGGATCCAGAAAATAACAGTCCCGTCACTAGTGATTAATAGCCGAGAGAAAGCAATGTCTGTTGACAGCACATACTTAATTTGGACAATGTCCCTTTATTTCTAATCTGCGTTCTTTTCTAACGTTGTTTAATCATATATGTTAAGACATCTCTCCACTGACTCTTTTTGCTGTTAATGCAAATATAAAACTTCATGTTCAGCTTTTCTCATGTCATCTCAACAGCACTAATTACAACAACAGAGTCATGTTATACTCACTTCTCTGCTCCTCTGAGTTTTTCTCATGTTAACACAAATACTGTTCACACCCATCAGTTGCTTCTACTTTGCAGTTTGCTAGTCCACACAGCATTCCGGGATGGGAGAAAACGTGCTCTGGTTTATTGGCATTTCTTTAAACCATTCACAATCGTGAATGGTGCTGCTACAAAATAGCCTCGTGAAGGAACTTATTTTGCTGGAACATGTGTGGAGAGCAGTGTTTCCCACACATAGACTGTTTGGCGGTGCACCTCACTATCAACACCGGCCGCTGCACATTGCATTTCTACGGAGCCCCTAAGGGGACATGAGCAAAAAAAATCTAAAGTTTAGTTTCATGTGCTCACACGAAACTTTCATGTGCGCACGCAAAACCTTTTCATGTGCAAACATGAAAGTTTCACGTGAGCACATGAAAGTTTCGTGTGAGCACATGAAACTAAACCTTAGATTTGTTTTCATGTGCGGTGCTTTGAAACCCATTTTGCGCGGTTATGAACAGCAGAGCCGCAGTACTGCAGCAAAGAACTCCGGTTAGAAAGGATGGCGGCTGAAGATGAGTTTATATAGATGCCAAAAAGGCTTCAATTTGTCATAAGAGTCTAAGTGCCAAAGATAATTAGGCCTTAAAGTAGTTTCGCCGACGGAGCCGTCTCCTCATTCTGAGTTCAACAGGGACATTCTAAAACAATAATGTGAAAAAGCTTAACGTGGTTTAATGCTACACAATGATTAATGCTACACAAAAATCTCATATTGCTCCTCATAACCACTGAAAACTGTCAAAAAAATCTAACCAGAAATTTTGGTGATCACTGATCGTTATTTAGGTACATTAAACCCTGTTGAGCTTTTTCACCTTAGGACTTATAAAGTCCATGAGAACCGTTGGGAGTCAACCCACAGCCGCTCCGCTGCAGCTGAAAATGTGAAGCAGAAACCCTTAATGTCAGATAATGTCCATAATAATAGGATTTTGGGTTAGATTTTTTTTTGACAGTTTTCAGTGGTTATGATGAGCAATATAAGAGAGAAATTTGGGGATCAGTGATCGTTGTTTAGGTAAATTAAACCACGTTAAGCTTTTTCACGTTAAGTGTTTTAGAATGATCCCGTTCAGTTCTCGTATAATTAATCGAACATTTTCTTTCCTTTGTTTCCATTCTCCTTGCATTTTGTATACATCCACCTATATCTATGAGTGAGTTGGCCAGATGTTTTTAACTGTTCATAAATTAAAGTAATTGCCCAATCCAAATCGCTGTATCCCCGGAACGGATTATAAGACTTTAAAATCTGTTTCAAATGTCGTATCAAAACAATATAATGGTGACGACTTACAAGCAAAGCAGCAATGTCCTTATAATGAAGACCTAGATTAAAATATAGTGCAGCTAATTAACTGTACTGTGGTCATTCTCTAGCTGTCTCCAGTATGGCCCAGGCTATGGCTTTTATGTGCCCACACTAGTTTTGCGTGCTCACACGAAACTTTCATGTGCTCACGTGAAACTTTCATGAAAAGGTTTTGCGTGTGCCCATGAAAGTTTCGTGTGAGCACATGAAACTAAACTTAAAGGTTTTGCTTGCGCACATGAAAGCTTCACGTGAGCAGATGAAAGTTTTGTGTGAGCACATGAAACTAAACTTTTTTTTTTTTGCTCATGTCCCTTTAGGGGCTCCATACGTTTTGATTTTCTATATATATATATATATATATATATATATAGAGATAGATAGATAGATAGATAGATAGATAGATAGATAGATAGATAGATAGATAGATATTTTTTAAACGCTATTTAAAACACGTTATTCTGCATTTCCTTTCCCTGCTCTCCTCCGTCTCACTAGCTATGTTTCCATCGACCCGTTTTTATTCGAATTAAGTGATATCTAATGAAAAATGCCTTATGGAAACAGTAAAATCTGATTGAATTTCATGAATATCGACTCAAAGAAAATATGTTTGGTCTCATCGGATTTTCTCTTGATCAATATACGGCTTATGCGATAAATGCTGATGGAAACGTTATTTGCCGAATAAATAATGAATTGCGATTTAAGTTTTAGGTCATTTTATGGTTGCAACCCACAATAAAACAAAGAAGTAGTTTCAGTTCATTTCTGCCCAGTATTTCCGCTCTGTTTGCACACATGACAGGTGTCGACAAAAACAGATGTAAGTGGACAAACGAGGAGACGAGATACTTTTTAAATTTAATTTACCAGAAAAATATAACCGCTATTGTAGATACCAAAAATCTAAGAAACGCCATCATTTATCAGGAGCTCGCGAAGGAAATGACCAACAAAGGTTACGACAGGGACATTCTAAAACGCTTGTGAAAAAGCTTAACGTGGTTTAATGTATCTAAACAACGATCAATCATCACCAGATTTATCATGGTCATAGCTTGTCATGAACACTTAAAAAATGAAAACTAAATCGAAATCCAACGATTATAGAAGTTCTCTCACGTTAATGTTTTCTTCATCAGTGGCCGTATGGCGAGGAAAAAGGTTAACGTGGTTTAATGTACCTAAACAATGATCAATCATCACCAAATTTCTCTCTCATATTACCCATCATAACCACGGAAAACTGTCAAATAATCTAATCCAATGTCCAGTTATTATGGACGTTACCTGACATAAAGCGTTTCTGCTTCAGGGCAGCGGAGTGGCTGGGGGTTGATTCTCCACGGTTCTCATTGGCTTTATAAGTCCTAATGTGAAAAATCTTAACGTGGTTTAATGTACCTAAACAACGATCAGTCATCACCAATATCTTCTATATTGCTCATCATAACCACTTAAAACGGTCAAATCTAACCCAATGTCCAAATATTATGGATGTTATCTGACACATTAACGTGAGATAACTTATAATCGTTGGATTTTGATTTAGTTTTTTTGACAGGCTTAAGTGTTCATGAAAAGATATGACCATGATACATCTGGTGATTGATCGTTGTTTAGATATTAAACCACGTTAAGCTTTTTCACGTTAAGCATTTTAGAATGTCCCTCACGACAAGCCGTGAGACATCCTGCGGAGTAAATGGAAGGCGCTCAAACAGCAATACACTGCTCAAAAAAAAGAGTTGTCTCGCAGCGGTGCCGGAGGGAAAATATAAGGGAAGTTCCACCTTTTTGATGAGCTGGATCAGATCCTCAGCCAAAGGACCATCGGAGCTTATAGCTTGGCTTCTAATAACAACAACAACAACAACTGTCTAGCAAAACTTTGTTCGCAAAAGTTTGCTTGAAACTTGTGCGATTCAGTGCAAAAATCAATGGAAACAACTTAAAATGTCTCAAATCAATTTGATATACCAATTTAATCGCAAAACAGCATGTGACGTCATTACGCACAGGTTTTTATTCGCTTTAAAGCTGTTGGATGGAAACACACTTTCACCAGCTTTATTCGCATGAGTTTTTTTACCGAACTTCAGATAATTCGATTGACAAGTGGATGGAAACTTAGCTTCTGTCACTTGTGTCTCACTCACACAGACACACACACACACAGCTCCTCCCACTGTGCGGTGTTTGGTGTTTTTAGCCCCCAACATCGTCTTCCAGGCAGCGTGGCAATGGTTATAGTTAGGGTTAAGGTGAGGGTAAGGTGAGGGTAAGCTGCCTGTAAGGCGACGTTGGAGGCTTAAAACACCATCGAGCCCACGTGCACACAGCGTCTGTCTCCATAAAGGAGAGAAGACGGCTGCCGAAATTCACAAGTTCACGTAAGGTTGGTATCTATCTCGTGAACACCTTTACAATATCCCACACTCGCAATCACGACCCAACTCTTAGCAAACAAGCAATTGCGTCTGCTTTAGAAAGTTAACTATTCGCAGGTTTGCGGTAAAATGCATTTGGGTTGTCGAGGTCAAAACACTATATAGCAGCTGTGAATCAAATAAACATATTATAAATAATGTTATGTCATTTTTTACTCTTACACTGAATGTTTGCTGCTTCAATCCAGATGAGTATTGAAAAGTATTTTCCGCGACTGAAAAAGGCACGTATTGAGGATCAATGCATAAACAAAGTTTGAAAAGATACAGGTTTATGCTACCAAGCATTTTGTTACATATTCATAACGCATCATAATATGTTCAGTATTTTTAATGGATCATCTTTCCAGTTAAACTGTAATTGAAAATCCAAAGATCTGTAATTGCAAATCCAGAGATCCGCATATTTGTGTATATGTATTAGTTTTCATGACAATTGTACAAATGGGGAAAGATAACAAAATTTGAGACTCATCAGTGTTTCAGTCTCTTCATCTATAATAATAATGAAGACATAATTGCCAGCTGCACTCAGGGAGTAAACCTCCATCATATCAGACTTGAGCAGATGTTGCTTGGATGATATTTGATATCATTGCTGTCATTAACGAATTGTTGCTTTTTTCCCTACATTTATTGTTCATGAATATTATTATCTATAGTAATTTACTCCTTTTTCAACTAACATTTTCTGCAGCTGTGGTCCATGACTTATGACAGGCCTGACAGCAAATGTGATGGTGTTACATAGGTAAATATTACCCATTAAACCTAACTTGAATCTGTCTTTTCTGTGACTAAAGGTTACTGGCTTCCGCAGCTATGTGGATTTGTATGTGAAGGACAAACTGGACGAGACGGGCGTTGCTCTGAAGGTGGTGAATGAGACTGTGAATGATCGCTGGGAGGTTTGCCTCACCCTGAGTGAGAAGGGATTCCAACAAATTGGCTTCGTCAACAGCATCGCCACGACCAAGGTATATTAACAGTGAAAAAAGCGCTTCAAGTAAACGATTTAAAAATTTGGTTTCTAACACTGAGGGCGCTCATGTTTCAGGGCGGCAGACACGTTGACTATGTGGTGGATCAGATAGTGTCTAAACTTATTGAAGTGGTGAAGAAGAAGAACAAGGCGGGAGTGACAGTCAAACCCTTCCAGGTAGGGTTATGTGTGATGACTGAAACTTTTTTTTTTTTTCCTGCAACATTTGTAACTCAACTGTGGTAGTTTCATTGCAGGTGTGTGTTAAAATTTAATTTAAATTGACCTTCCTCTATTTGCACTTCAGGTAAAGAACCATATCTGGGTGTTTGTGAATGCACTGATCGAGAACCCCACCTTTGACTCCCAGACCAAGGAGAACATGACTCTCCAGACCAAGAGCTTTGGGTCCAAGTGCCTTCTGTCAGAGAAGTTCATCAGGGCTGTAAGGACACACTTCTCATTCCAGTTTCGACTCCTCACTCTGCTTTTCGGTTGCTGGTGTAAAATAGTTTGGCATCAGTCGTGAAAGGATTTTGTCTCTTTGTCACCCACAGGCAACCAACTGTGGGATCGTTGAGAGCATACTCAACTGGGTAAAGTTCAAAGCTCAGACCCAGCTTAATAAAAAGTGCTCGTCTGTGAAGTACAGCAAGATCAAAGGCATTCCCAAGCTAGACGACGCCAACGATGCCGGTATGTTAAAGTGTGATTACTTATTTTTGATTAATAATTTTTTTTAAACAAAATACAAAACAAAAAACTCGCTACATAAATAGATCCCCCCCTTCCGTCATCACAACCCACCTACACAAAAATCAAGAAAAGATGACACTGTAACAATACAATACAATATTCCAGATCATTCAACAAAATAATAACAAAATAGACAATAAACCAAATAAACCTATGTATAAATGACAACACCATATGCCCATCATACACGTCTCTCCCCCGCACAAAGCTTCTTAGGAGTTCTCCAGAAAGCTCTGGTACTTTCCCCATTTTCTAGTATATAATTCATCCAATCTGGCAAACCATTTATGACATTTTTTCAAATGCTGCCACCCTAGCCATCTCACAGGCCCACTCCTGGATTGACGGCACCCCTTCATTCTTCCATCCTTTTAAAATAATCTGTGTGGCTATCATTAAACTAGTCTGGACCCAGCTTCTTATGTGTTTATCCATCCCGTTTAGGATTGACCCATCTCCAGAACAAATAATCCCGCAGTCCCTGCGATCCGACATAGGTTACCATATATCCCTGTCCAACATTCCTGGACCTTATCACAGGACCATAGGACATGAATTAATTGGCCGTCCTCTGACATTTCCAACAAGTGTGATTATTTATTAAAGGGGTGATAGAATGATTATATAGGGTATTTCACACTGTTCCTTAAGGTCTCCTAATGGGGTATGTAACATTGGTTGGGCTGAAAATGGTCTGGTTGATATTTTATTGGCCCTTATGCATCCCTGTGTTTTGGCCCTATTTGTAACAAGAGCTTTTCTTCAAATATGGTATGCTCATGAATATTTAGATGAGCTGCGCGCTGATTGGTTGAGCGAATCCCCATACACACACATTAGACACGCGCACTGATTGGTTGAGCGAATCCCCATACACACACATTAGATTGCTGGGCTCCATATCCAGGGCAAAGTCACTCTTTGTGGATTACTGCACTACCGTGGCTCCATGGCCGGCTGCCGGCATAACTATATTTACAGTTTGTATTTCATCACAGCACTTATATCACAGCTACCACAAGGACTTACAAAGCTAACAAAAGCTAACCGTCCAATTTGAATTTAAGGCCTTTTTATGAACGTGAGGGGTCTTGTTAGGAGGAGCAGCTAGCTAGCTATGTGTCCCATTCAATACGATGGGAAACGATTGTGGCTAGCTAGCTAGCTACACTTTCGGCATAACTATAGTATATTTTAGGTTTGAATATAATCACGCCACTAATATAACATCTACCCCAAGGTCTTATAAAGCTAACCGTTGTGTCCGATTTCAAATTAAGGCATTTTTGTGAACGTCGGGGGCCTTGTTAGGAGGAGCAGCTAGCTAGCTAACAATTTGAATTTCGTCACGGCATGAATATTACAGGTTCCCCAAGGTCTTACAAAGCTTAGCTAACACTTGTCCGATTTCGGATTTCAGTTTAATGCATTTTTGGGAATTTCAGAGGTCTCATTAGGAGGAGGCTAGCTAGCTCTCATTAATGGACTCCTTCTCACCGCGGGCTCTATCAATGAGACTCGTGGACAAGAGGCGTTTATTTCCCCAATTGTTGTAGTAGAGATTGCGGGCGTAACAAGCTTGCTGACAGCGCTCTCAGTCACACACCGGCCATTTAAGAAGAGGTGAGGGAGAACAGCGAGCTGCAGGCCCTGGAGCTCTGTCAAGGCGGCAGCGTATAAAAAAAGTTTCAGAAGTGAATTTTGTAATGGAATAGCAGAGATCTGCGCGACCTAGATTCAAAAGACTACCTGATCTCAGTTCAGTTGTATAGCCTATGTAAATGTTGGGGCATGACCGTTCTCTTAATACATCCATGGGCGTGACAAAGGTACAGGTCCTGAGATGCTAACGTCAACTTCTAGCTTTGTTGAGATTTGCCCATTTTCAGCAGCAGTTTCAAAATATGAGATTTTCATAGTAAAGGGGTAAAGGGGTGTCAGTGGGATTTTGAGCTTCTATGTATGTCCTATTTACCCACCGAACTGTCGTTATTCAACTATGACAAGGTAAAATTGGTTTTGCATTCTATCACCTCTTTAATGTATAGGAGAACGTGTTGCCTTGAATGGCTTGAATGTGGTTGTTGTTGCCTCTCAAGCAAAATCATAAATGTTGATGTGGACTAGAGAACAGCGTTTAAAGAGCAAGATATTGGTTATGAAGTCTTGTCTAAAGGCATTACAAGGCTTCAGAAGCATTATTTGTACATTATGGGTATTACGTAAAAAGGTCCCATATTGTAGAAAGTGAGATTTCCATGTTTTTTATTCTGGTGACAGCTGTAGTTATGTTTTTGGGTTATCCGTCAGGGAAAGGGAACTCTGTTGGTGTTATTAGTAACACATGCCTTTCCTACTATGATGATACAAAATGTCTGCTGTGAAAAAGGCCTGTTATGTGAGACTTTTTTGAATACCAACTGTTATCTGAGAATTACAATGACATGAGATTATAACCATCCAGAAAACTGCACAGTAATTAGATTATGAATCTTTTCCACATCCATGTCCTAGGTGGCAAACACTCCTCTGAATGCACACTCATCCTCACTGAGGGAGACTCAGCCAAGTCTCTGGCTGTCTCTGGACTAGGAGTCATTGGGCGCGATCGTTACGGAGTGTTCCCGCTCAGAGGAAAGATCCTAAATGTGCGAGAGGCAACACATAAGCAGGTATGACACTGGACAGTTGTAAAATGATGTGTAGGAAATAAAAGAAACGCCATGTGAAAAAAACAATTATAAGACTTTGTAGTAACTGTTGATTACAGATAGCTGGAAAGGTGAGTTAAGTTGGAATGAGTGGGTCTGACTTTGTTTATTGTAAATGAACTGCATTTTTATCACGCCTTTCTACCGGACAAAAGCGCTTGAGAATTTTGCCTCTCATTCACCCATTTACACACACATTCATACACCAATGGTGGCGGAGCTGCCATGCCAGGCTCTGGCCTGCCTTGGGGTTCAGTGTCTTGCTCAAGGGCACTTTGACACAGGGACAGGAAGACCCGGGGATCGGACTTGTGATTAGCCACAGTCGGCAAGAAAAAGACATGTTTTCCCTCAATGGCTCATACTATCTTAGCTAAACTGTTAATATGGGGATCTATAATGTTATTTGTGTGCGGTTGGTTGTGGGTAATAATACCCCCAACATGCATAAATACATTTGAGGGTTAGTGTCATGGAAGCTAGGATGAAGTTGTATATATTCCAAGACTCTCCTATTCAGTAGATCAAAACATTGTTAAATATTTATTGGACGTTTGAGAGTGCAAAGTACAAAGCATAATTTCCATCTTGTAGACTTTCAAAGAACTGAATCTGACATACCACAGCGCAGGAAAGAAAGGCAAAGAAGATAGAAAGTATTTGAAGTTGTTGTGAAGGGAAAGCCTGGCCCTGCTACTTATTAGATACCACCCAGTATTTTTTAATCTGTCATTCATTTGTAGGCAAACGAGTGCGCACTCACAAATCCAACAAGGCCACCCCTTTGCTCCTGTCAAATGTATGTCAATGATGTACTCACCTATTAGCACTGGTTTGGTGTTCTAACTCAACACCTATAAATATCAAGCTCTTTTTTGGTTGCTTAAATGTTGTGTTTAACGTACCGTCTACTTAAACTCTCATTTCCTGCTGAGCGGGTGGAAAAACAGTTAGTCCATGTCAGCTTTTTTTGCTGGAAGCATCTGCCAACCGTTTATATGCGAAACTACATGATACTATACGATACAACTTTGTCAGTTAACACTGAAATTCATTTTGCAGTTCCGCTCAAAAGAAGAAATAAAAAGAACTAGAACTGCAAGCAGTTATGACGGGGTCCAAGCCTCCTCGTTGCGAGTCGCCCCTGACGAACCGGGGAGCGCGAAAGCAGAACCCAATGCGTAACGGTGGGTAGGCGAAAGTCAGGAAATATTGAGAGGTGTGAGCCGCAAGGTCCTTGGTACATTGCCGTTGCAAATATCCCATTAACATTGATTGAGTAAAAGGGCCAAAACTGGTCTAGTTGACTATATTGCCCCCTAATGGCCAATCTTCGCCAAATTTGGTACAGAGACTCTGAGTGGGATGTCAAACAATAATACCAATTTTGCTCCGATACCTATTAATTTGGTGAGATATGCTAAAGTTTGTTTTTTTTCTAGCTAGGAAAATTTGTTTGGTTGTAAATTGCACATAGCAAAATTCTTTTGATAACTTTTGGTCAGGTACATACCAGGTTTCGTGCAGATCCATCGCACAGCCCAGGAGGAGTTTGAAAAAGTTGGTTTTGCACATTGCGCAATATTGCGAAGAAAGTTCTAGGTGGAAATGGGTGTGGCCTATCATCAGATTCAGCTCGATTCAAGGAACACGTGGATGTAAGGATTTCTAATGTGCAATGTGTAATCTGGGAGTTATAGGCAAAAACACATTTGACGTCATTATATCGCCACCTTGTGGTCCATATGTGAATAAGTTTCATGCAGATCGGTTGCACGGTCTAGGAGGAGTTCGGCAAAGTAGGTTTTCGATAAATTGCGATTTTTCACGCATAAGTCGAAAAATGGGCGTGGGCGACTGCGCCAATTCTCACAAATACAGATAGGATAGTGTGATATAGTGACCAATTTTCGTAAAATGCGTTGGCGATGCTACCTGCCAAGTTTTGTGCCAAACGATTGCACGATCTAGGAGGAGATTGAAAAAACACAATTTTTCACACATAAAAGTCGAAAAATGGGCGTGGCCTATATCACGTGATTCAGTTGTATCCAGGGAACGTGTGGATGTATGATTTTTGAATGTGCAGTGTACGGTGTGGTAGTTATAGGGCCAAATGCATTATTTTCTGCTTTAGCACCACCTAGTGGTGGAAGTGGGTCAATTGTTGCGCCTGAGGTCCTTGGGGAGTTTTGGACCAGTCCTGAAAACGGCAACCCCCCACCATGTATGGTTTAGGCTGTAGTCTGAGTTTTAGGCCGAAAGGGGAAATGGAAAATAAAAACTAGAACTGCAAGCAGTTATGACGGGGCCCAAGCCTCCGATGCCAGCCGCCCCCGACACCCCGGGGAGCTGCGCCAATGCGGGACCTGAAGCGTTATGTGGGGGGCAAACATTGGTGAATATCAAGAGGTTTGATGCACAAGGTCTGCGGTACTCTGCAAATGTAGTGATTAACAGTTCATCTCCATGCATATATATGCTGTTACCGGTATTAGTATCTGTACAGCACTTTGGGGCAGGAGTGACTGCTTGTAAATGTGCTCTATAAATGAACTTGAGCTTGATATACAGACTACCTTTAATAATTCTCTACAATAAACAAACTTCTTAGCCCCCCTGACCACAGGGGACAGCAGAGAGAAATGAGAGAGTGACTGAGAGGGTGGAGCGGGGTAGGCCAGTGTGGTGGTTGAAAGAGCAGGCGAGGTGGTCAGGTTGTTGTAAATGGTGTATTTTATTTTTTCGGCGGTGGGTGCTCACAGGCGCAAGGCCTTTTTAAAAAAAAAAAAAGAAAAAAAAATTGTTTGCATTTCAGAACCTTAGGAAATGGACAGTGTCCGATGCGAACACACACGCCTATTAACTCGATAATAAAGCCGTGAAGTAGGCTTTCAATTTAGGACAGCGCCACTTCTCACAAATACAGATAGGATTGGAGATGAAAAGGCATGTTGAAGCAGCTTCGTGGGAAATTAAGAATCAATGACACCAACATAACCAATCACACTATGATGCTCCACTCAGCACCAAATGCAATGTTTAATTGCAAGGTATCAGCGCCTATGAATGGTGATGATTTTGAATTGATAAAAGGGGGAGAAAAGAGTTAGATTTGTCCACTCTGAAGGTTGTAGAAACTTTGTGAGGTGGGTTGAGAAGTTTGTTTATTGTAGAACACCAGGGGAGCACGTGAAAGCGAAAACCAAAACGTAACGGTAGGAGGAAAACATCAGTAAATATTGAGAAGTGTGCAAGGTCTGTGATACATTCCCATTGCAAATATTCAATTAACATCAACAGGGCCAAAATACTTATACGTTGATTATAGCGCGCACTAATGGCCGATCTTTGCCAAATTTGGTACAAAGCTTCAAAACGGCATGTCGAACGAGCATCACAAGTTTCGTGTTGATTGCTTTTACTGTGGCAGAGATATTGCAATTGCACATTTCCCTTTTAAATGCATTGAGTTATTGGCCAAAACAAATAAACGTCGCTTATAGCGCCCTAATTTTGGTACAGAGCATCGTAGTGGGATGTTGAACAAGGATCTCAAGTTCTTTGCTGATAACATTTAATTTGGCTGAGATATGATTTGATATGTGTGTGGTAGCGCATACTTTAACAAAGCTAAATTCTTTGTACAACTTTTGATCAGGTCTATCTGGAGATGCTATCTACAAGGTTTCGTGCAGATCACACGACCTAGGACGAGTTCGAAAAAGTTGGTTTTGCACATTGCGCGATATTGCGAAAAAACTTTTAAGCAGAAATGGGCGTGGCCTATATCAGGTAATTCAGCTGGATTGCCACCTAGTGGTTCACATGTGTAATTTTTGGTAGCTGTGGTCCATGGCCCATTGTCCATCTACCCTGTAAATTTAAAGTTGTTCACATTAGTGTAAGGGGTGAATCTAGAGTTGGGTCACCTTGGGGCCCATAGGCCATGCCCACTTTGACCCCTCGGTACCCCACTCTAGGGTTGGCCTCAGGATTTGCCCGAGATGGTACCCATCAAATTTTGTATAAATCGGATGAGCCGTTCATGAGATATAAACTTTTTGTACTTGTAGCGCCCCCTAGTGACCAATTTTCGTAAAAGTTTGGGGCACCTCCAGAGAGTCATGGCAAAGAAGACTCTAAAGTTTGCCGTTGATAGCTTTCATTTTGGCCGAGATATGGCAAAGTTTGTGTTTTCATAGTTAGCTACACAAATTAATTTGTGCGTCAATCCATCCATCCATCTTCGCCTGCTTATCGGGTAGCTGGGGGGAGCAGCTCCAGCAGGGGACCCCAAACTTCCCTTTCCCGAGCCACATTAACCAGCTCCAACTGTGGGATCCCGAGGCGTTCCCAGGCCAGGTTGGAGATATAATCCCTCCACGTAGTCCTGGGTATTCCCCGAGGCCTCCTCCCAGCTGGATGTGCCTGGAACACCTCCCTAGGGAGGCGCCCAGGGGGCATCCTTACCAGATGCCCGAAAGTGTGTGTGTTATATGCACAATTGTTATCGTATAAAAATTCCTGTTATAACTTTTTGTCTGTTCAATCTGGAGATGCTACGGTCCAAGTTTTGTGCAGATCGGTCGCACGGTCTAGGAGGAGTTCGAAAAAGTAGGTTTTTGATAAATCACGATTTTTCACGCATAAAATTCTATGCGGAAATGGGCGTGGCCTATATCACGTGATTCAGTTGGATCCAGGCAACGCGAAGATGTATGGTTTTTGAATGTCGGGTGTACGGTGTGGGAGTTATAGCGCTAAACGTGTTTTTTCTGCTATAGCGCCACCTAGTGGTGGAAGTGGGTCAATTTTTGCACCTGAGGTCCTTGCTGAGTTTTGGACCAGTCCGACTACATTTTAGGCTGTAGTCAGTTTTAGGCAGAGAAGAATAATAAGGGAGGAAAATAAAAATCCATAGAAAAACAAAAGGGTTCCACAGCTCCGCTGGAGATGTGAACCGCGTTGCCTAGCATTATGCGGTTCCCATGCCCCCTCGGGCTTGGACCCCTAATAATGGAAAACTAAAACTGCAAGCAGTTATGACGGGGCCCAAGCTTCCGATGCCTGTCGCCCCTGACGCCCCAGGGAGCTTTGCCAGTCGCCGCCGATGGCCCGGGGAGCAAGCGAAAGCTGGACCCAAAGCGTTACGTGGGGAGGCAAACGTTGGTGAATATCGAGAGGTGTGCGCAGCAAGGTCTGCGGTTCATCATTGATGGAGTAAAAGGACCGAAATTGGTCTATGTTAGATACAGTGCCCCCTAATGGCCGATCTTTGCCAAATTTGGTACAGAACCTCAGAGCGGCATGCCGACTGAGCATCACATCTACAGTTCTTATATTTGGAGTCATCTAGTGCAAAAATAAACAGAGTGAACATTATAGCTGATATAAAGACATCAGCAGAACGGGGCAACTGTTAGCTTTTAGCTCCAAAAGACCGTATGTTTCTATTAGTTATAATTATAAAGTTATTAAGTTATCAACAAGAACTGACATCACCCAACATCGTTTAGAGCACCTTTAACATTGATTGTGTAAAAAAATCCCAAACTGATCTAAATCCAAAACTGATCTACGTCGACAAAAGCGCCAATTAATGGCCAGTCTTCGCCAAATTTGTTAGATAGCCTCAGAGCAGCGTGCCAAACCTGCATCACAAGTTTTGTGTTGATAACATTTACTTTGGCAGAGATAATGCAAATGCAAATTTCCCATTTAAATGCATTAAGTTATTGGACAAAACTCGTATACGTTGATTATTGCGCCCCCTAATGGCCGATCTTTGTCAAATTTGGTACAGAGCATCGTAGTGGGATGGTGAACAAGAATCTCAAGTTATTTGCTGATAACATTTAATTTGGCCAAGATATGATATGTGTGTGGTAGCTAGCTAGGAAAATTTGTTTGGTTGTCATATTCCCATACTTTAACGTAGCAAAATTCTTCGTCCATCTGGAGATGCTATCTACCAGGTTTCGTGCAGATTGGTCGCACGGCCTAGGACAAGTTCGAAAAAGTTGGTTTAGGGCATTGCACGATATATATACGCACGCACGCACACACACACAACCGGTCAAAAGTTTGGGGTCACTTAGAAATGTCAATTCCATTCCAGACAGAATACCAGGTGAGATCAGTTGCATTGTTTTTTAATCAGGACAGCAGTTTTCAGATTACATTATGTGCTTAAATAATTGCAAAAGGGTTCTCAACTGTTGTAGACAGAAGTGGCTGAAGAAACTAGAGGTGCACCGATCCGATATTAGGACCGGATGTCGGCCCCGATATTGCAAAAATAGCTGGATCGGAAAAATTAACAGATCTAGTTTTATTTTTTTATTTTTTTTTTCTCTGTCGCAGCACCGGGACCCCTGTTAATTGCGTACCCTTCTCACTCATGGTAGTAACTTTATAACACAACAATTAATAACCCACAACTAATTCTCTTTAAATGGATAAAACACCATAGCATATAACAATTTGTGACTTAAACAGTTTCTAACACTAATCATTTTACATTTACAAATGTACACCGCCCAACGGCATGCTGGGTAACATTATAGCTGCTAGCCTAGCTAGCCAGGTAGCATAACAGTCTGTTAAACTGGGAGAGGCTCCGGTCGCTACTGCACATTCAAGAACAGAGAAAAAAGTTAGCTAGAGGATGAAGAAAGACCGGAAATACACCAGAGCAACGTGTATCTCAGAGGAGTCGTCTGTTGTTCCAAAGTTTTTTGTTTCTAAAAAATCTGACATAATTTAGTAATCAAAGCTTTTAGTAAACATGATGACATTAACATGTTTTTGTGATATTCTATGTACTCCTGACAGTAGAATAAGACATAATAAACCTATATAAAGGTGGCCCATTATTGTTATTTATTTAAATTTATTTTAAGAAGTTTGATTACATTATATTTTCAATTTGAATGCACAATTGTTTTTTAAATAACAAATAAGAATTCAATACATTACATCTATGTTAATTTGTCTTAGTTAGGAAAGTAATGTTTAGTTAGGAAGGTCTAGTGCCTTTAGTCTCTTCCACATGGTGGAAGGAAGGTATAAGGTGGAAGGTATACAGTTTATTACTAATTCAAGCAATTGGATCGGTATCTGGTATCGACAGATACACAAAGCCCTGGTATCGGGACTGAAAAAGTCGGATTGGTGCATCCCTAGAAGAAACGCTTGAAATTCCATGCTTCTTTTAAGTGGTACAACTTCTATATACTTTGATACTCAGGGGTGTGCTTGATATCATTGGAAAGGAAACACTCAAGTTTTTGTTACGAGTGTCTTTTGTGATTCTAGGCCTTACTGACACAGAGTTACAAAGGCTAAAATGGAGGTTTTTTATTTCCGTCCAAGTCATACATCTGTAAAATAATTAGAATACACTGCTCTAAACACATTTGACAGGTGACAGACAAAACAGGGCATTAGCCACATTCTCAGCTTACTACAGAAAAAATCCGGAAGCCAAAAGACTCAAAAATTGATTTTATATGAATTTTTTCCCACAGATATGTCTGTGTTTTTTTTATTTCCATTTGAAAAGTGCAAAGAAAAAGTCAAAAAAACTACAAAATACAACTCTTCTCAACTACACAAACAAATCCACATCAGTAGGGTTGGGTACCGAAACTCGGTGCCAATAGGGAACCGGTGCCGACGTAAACGGTAGTAACGAGACCGAATAAGAACGAAAGTTTCGGTGCCTCATTTCGGTGCCTGACTTTACAC
The DNA here is from genome assembly GCF_004354835.1 of Perca flavescens. NCBI lineage: Eukaryota > Metazoa > Chordata > Actinopteri > Perciformes > Percidae > Perca > Perca flavescens. Next base: position 31,260,060 of record NC_041344.1, read on the forward strand.
TACACCTGACAGCATGTAACGTTAGCCTACCTTTAGCTAGCAGCTGGATTAATCACGGTTAAAATGCTGACTGCTAACGTTAAATAGTGTAAAGTGTGACTGTATTTCACTGTGGAGGACCTCTACAGCGAGATGTAACAGTCTGCTCTGCAGCGCAGCAGCTGCCGTTGTCGCAATTCATAGATATACAGTATGTTTATATGGTCGGAATTAAACAACACAGACGGCGCGTTCACTTGCAGCTGCCATTGTCGGAATTAAACAACACAGATTCACTTAAAACAGGTAGCCTCGTGGTGCATTGACAGTAATTGTAAAATACCCTTTTCCCATCTGGGGTTCATCAGCAATTTACTGGTGAAATAAGTTATTGTTATAGTTATTACTTTATTATTAAATCTTTAATTTTGACCATGGCCTTAGCAATAAACAAGTCACTGACTGTTGTTTACTACCCTTATTTTTTTTCTTCTTCTTTTTTTTTTTTTTTTTTAACTTTATTGAAAAGTACCGGTTCAGGCACCGTTTAGGCACCGGCACCGTTTTAAAAGTATCGATTTAGCACCGGAATCGAAAAAAAAAAAAAAAATACCCAACCCTACACATCAATCACCTTTCCAATGATATCAGGCACACCCCTGAATGTCAAAGTATATGGGAGCTGTACCACTTTCAATTCGGGTATGACGTTTGGACCAAAAAGCATGAATTTCAAGCGTTTCTTCAGCCACTTCTTTCTACAACCCTTTTGCAATTATGTAAGCAAATAATGTAATCTGAAAACTGCTGCCCTGATTAAACAATGCAAGTGATCTCAGCTGGTATTGTGTCTGGAATGGAAATTTCGCAGTGACCCCAAGTGTGTGTGTGTGTGTGTGTGTGTGTGTGTGTGTGTGTGTGTGTGTGTGTGTGTGTGTGTGTGTGTGTGTGTGTGTGTGTGTGTGTGTGTGTGTGTGAAAGAGAGATGCGTGAGTGACAGAGAGCCGGAGGGAGAGCAGGGAAAGGAAATACAGCTGAATGAATACGCTGCGTAAAAAAACTTTTCATCTTTAAGGTGTTGAGATGGTACAGACCAAATTTGAAGTCAGTTGGATGAAATCTCTAGGAGGAGCTCGTTAATGTATAGCACCTTGACTTTTAGGCCCACTTCCTGTTGCCACTAGAGGGTGCTGTGACTTGAGCCAATATCCACATGTAGTTGTCGTCTATGAATCCTGAAAAGTTTCGAGCCAATTGGACAATGTACACTCAAGTTACACCCCCTTCCTGTTTTGATGGTGAAACGCGCAAAATGGCCGCCCCGCCACGGCCATGCCCTATGACGAAACGTTTATCTTTTAATAACTTTTTCTCTTTAGCGTCTTAAGATGGCATAGACCAAATTTGAAGTTGATCGGATTAAATCTGTAGGAGTTCGTTAAAGTACGACACGTGGGAATGGCCAAAATCACACTAGTTTTGAACTTTCAATTCAAAATGGCGGACTTTCTGTTGGGTTTCGGGTATGAAATGGCCGATGCTGTGACTAAGATGCCTGGGTCTGACATTCTCTGTTTTCCAACGCTTTATTAAACTGCCGTTAGCGTCGTAAGCACCCAGCACCGGCTGGGGCTAATGGTAACTAGCTATTGCTACATGTCCCAGCTGTGTTGTCCGCTATCATCCCGTATGAAATCTCTTTGTGCCGGGGAATGAGGCAGGCAGACAGGAGTGTGCTAGCTGGCTAAATTAGGATTAGATTAATCGTCTATCTATACAGCTAACGTTAACGTTACTAGTGAACTTATTCGTGGGTTAGCGCAGTGTTGCTTTTATCCATGTAACCCTATAATGTTATCCATCATGCATTAACCAGCACATACATTGTAGAAACATCAAGCTGGATTAATATTGATATGTATCGATAAATAAGGTTCCTGCTATATTACTGTGTTGCAAAGTGGCATGTAATTAATCACAAACTGATTAATTTTTTGTGTGACATTGTAGGATTTACAATTACTCTGGAATGTAGCATCTGGGTGCCCGTGTTTTGACGGAGGTTACAAGTAACTACGTGGTGAAAGGTTATATGACACCACTGACGGGCGACTAAATGAAACGTAATGTCTGAATATAAAATAACAGATTTCTCTGGGTTTGCCATTTGATGGAAACATTTGGGATAGTGTAACTACACAACCCAAAAAATATATAACATAGGTATGGTCGTTTTGACATTTTAGACGTTTTTATTTTTAAGATTAGTTTTTGGGCTTTTGTAGGCCTTTATTTGGATAGGGCAGATTAGACTTGAAAGGGGAGAAAGAGGGGGAATGACCTGCAGCAAAGGGCCGCAGGTTGGAATCGAACCTGCCGCTGCGTCGTGGAGTAAACCTCTATATATGGGCGCCCACCAGGCAGGTGAGCTAACCGGGGCCCGTTTTTAGACATTTTAATGCAGAGAAGTTACATATTGTACCTTTTTAAAATATGTACATTTTCACCAGAATTGATGCAACGCCAGTTTTGGTGAGTTGTAAGCCCCTCAAAAAGGCAAATCATTTGCCGGAAGAAAGGAAAGGAAGAATTCCTTCAGTTCCAATAGGGCCTTCGTCGCTTGGGCCCTAATAATTCCTTCAGTTTCAATAGGGCCTTCGCCGCTGTCGGCGCTCGGGCCCTAATAATTCCTTCAGTTTCAATAGGGCCTTCGCCACTGTCGGCGCTCGGGCCCTAATAATCTCTAGAAAAACAATAGGGTTCCACAGCCCTATCCAGCCTCGGGCTTGGACGCCTAATAATAATCCTTAGGAAATCAATAGGGTTCCACAGCTCCGCTGGATCTGTGAACAAAGCCCCCTCGGGCTTGGACCCCTAAAAATACACAGAGTTAGACAGCAATTACACGTATAGCACAAAGATGAAGAGATATCAACAGCCATGTCAAAGAAACATGTTTCTTGATATCCTCAGCTCCAGATCTTTATTGGCAGCACACTAAGGGCAAACCTTGTTTTGGTTTTGCCAAATCAATGAGCTGAAAGCAGCCAAAATCTGAGTAGACTGGAATTTAATTTCGGAATAATCTGATTCAATCAATTGATTCAAAACTAATATAAATATGTAGCTTAATGGAGCTTTATTATGTTTTGCCTTGCATCTGCAATCTTACTCATTTTTTTTTTTCCAACAGATCATGGAAAATGCTGAGATTAACAATATCATCAAAATCGTCGGCCTCCAATACAAGAAGAGCTACGAAGACCCTGAGTCACTGAGGACCCTGCGCTACGGCAAGATCATGATCATGACCGATCAGGTGAGCGGCCTCCTGGACACTCACACAGCTTTAGTTTGATACAATCATTAATAGCTCAACCAGCAGTTCTAATAGTTCTTGTCTTGTCCCAGGATCAAGATGGCTCCCATATCAAAGGTCTGCTCATCAACTTCTTCCACCACAACTGGCCATCCCTGCTGAAACACACATTCCTGGAGGAGTTTATCACACCCATTGTCAAAGTAAGAGACAGACACACACACACACACACACACAGACTGTACATTACCATTTTAATTAGGGCTACACAATATTTTTTTTTTTTTTTTTTATTGTTACCACGTTATCAACTGGCCCAATAAACACAAATCCTGAACGGCTGTGACTTATCGCAAAAGACACTCACACTAACAATATTTTGTCTTAGTTAAAAGAAAATATCAATAGAAAACTTTACTTTAAAATGTACCTGTTATTCCTTTTTATTAGTGGTGCCTTTTAAATTCAATTCAGTGTTCAATTTGTTCAATAGAAGAAATGATCTTTTTTTTTTATTCAACAAGCAGTTGTATTTTAGCAGAATACTAACACTAGGGCTGCAGCTATCGATTCTTTTTGTAATCGATTAATCTAGCACTTTATCGATCGATTAATCTGATTTTTTTTGCGTTTTTTAAACAACCAAAACTAGGGAAAAAGGCAACTTTTTTGGAAAAAAAGCTACATTTGTATTGCATACATTGCTTACAATATCATCTCTCAAAAAACTAAACATTAAGTGCGTTTAAGTGCCAAATTAGTGTTTTTAAAGAAAATGTATTTTCAAATGAGATCAACCTCAAACTAAGGCATACATTAAACATACATAAACATTACATTAAGTTGTGCAACTTAACTTTCAGAACTACAAGTTTCTACCGGAGACTGATCTGTATATACAATAGGCCTATATGTAAATATTAGTTATACTCAACCTATTTTCATTTATATATTTGATTATAATGTCACACAGCTCTGTTACACTTATGCTATTAGATCGTTGATCAGCTGTTTCTTGAGAGAGAGAGAGAGAGAGAGAGAGAGAGAGAGAGAGAGAGAGAGAGAGAGAGAGAGAGAGAGAGAGACGCGACAATCAGCTGTTTTTCCCGAAGGGATAGTCAACGCGTCAACTCTTTAGATCAGATCGTGGTCTCCACTACGTATTTTCTTGTCTTCGATTTCGGTAGTTGTTGTGTTTGGTGTAGTTTCATCGTCCATACGACTCTGTGATTTACTTTTGTCGGGTCCCGTTTCGTGGAATGGAGGGTTAAGTTAGACTCAGTGTTTTCTGTTGAGAAGCTAAAGCATTGACGTCGTGCTATTATCGTGGTAAGCTAGTTTGATTTTGCAGTATACACACTGTAGAGAGTTTTAGTTTTAATTACGTTTGAACTGATTCCAAACTTTGGACACTTTCTGTCGTTTTCTCCAGCCTGTCTCTTAGCCCCTCGCTATATACGCTCTGGCATGTGTCGCCAGCAGCACACTGAGCCGTGTCTGGTATGCCACAGAAATAATGATCCGTGTGGAAACACCGTCCGTCAGCGATACAACGTTGGTAACATTGATGAACGAAGCTTCGAGGCAAGTCATTTTGCATCGAGGATTTTTTGTAATCGAATTATTCGAGGAATCGTTTCAGCCCTAACTAACACTATACTAAATTGCAAAATATGCTGGAAATATTCCCTAACATGTACCAGATTATTAAATTTTAAAGGTAAACTCCAACCCTTTTACACATCAAAGTGTGTTTTCAGGTGTTGGGGAGTACTACTGCATTTGTGAAAAAAAGTTGCATGAAGCCTTTTGTGTCTCCAGAGGGAGCTGTGTGAAGTCTGATGAATGCCCTTATGTGATGTTACTTGAGTCCGTGTCAGTTGGGTCTGAAGACTACAAGTTTGACAAAGAAAACAATCTGGGGGTGTGGAGTTAGAAAGTAGAGAATTTAGCAGATCTCGTAGCGCGCTGCTTGAGGCTACTTTAGCATAGCACACCTGAATCTCAAAACAAACTGTTGACGGACAAGAAAGAAGAATGCGTGGAGTAAAAAGGACAATAACTCTGAAAAGGATCAAAATTGATGCAGCAGAACCAAACTGTCATCACTAAATCGGAGTGGAGTTGTTGGCATCATAGGTTTATTTGCATGAAATATTTGGTGGACAAGGTAAAAACTCAACTCAAACGTACAGTAAAGCTGGACCTCAGCAAGGAATCTGTTGTCTGCAGGTAAACAAGAACAAGCAGGAGATGGCCTTCTACAGCATTCCAGAGTTTGATGAGTGGAAGAAACAGACAGAGAACTATAAAACCTGGCACATAAAGTACTACAAAGGTTTGATACTCAAGTATTAAATATAATCATTATAAATTCCAAAGTTCCTTCTGTAGTTGTTTTAAAAATTCTACATTGATGTTCCAGGTTTGGGTACAAGTACAAGCAAAGAGGCAAAGGAATACTTTTCAGACATGGAGAAGCATCGCATCACATTCAGATACAGCGGTGCAGAGGACGACGCTGCCATTACCCTGGTGAGTTCAATGCTACAGTTACTTATTGTTCTCCATTAGAGCAGAATTGGGAAAAATACCGTCCAAGATAATGCACAGTCAAACACCACCAGGTCAAGGCTGGCAACTTTTCAAAAAACTTTGGACTGAGATTTAGTGGGGCCAACTAAAATTTTGCTGCATACAAAGCTATTAATGAAGTCTATTTTTTCTGGAGTCACCAGTAGAATTCTCAGAGAATTCCAGTGGAGGTTACCCAGCTGACGGGTTTTCATTTATGTTTGTTGTGGCAATATTAACCTGAGATTTGGTAGCAAAACAATATTTCCTTAGATACTTTACCTTTTAAACCAAAAAAATGCTTTTCATTTAACAGAAAAGGTTCTCAAATGGTAAATATTTTCTAAACAAAAAAAAATGCATTAATAAAATAGTCTAAAATTGGCCAAATTATTTTTTATATATCGGAAACTGTATATATAAGAATAGAAGTGTACAATATGAGCGAGTAGTTGGTACTTTGATACTCTGCGCTTCAAACACATTATGGTCCATACCAAAGATATACCAAATGTATGTAGTTAAGGGAGGCTGAGCTGCTGTGTTTTGCTCCAGGCCTTCAGTAAAAAGAAGACTGATGACAGGAAGGAGTGGCTGACAAACTTCATGGAAGACAGACGCCAGAGGAGGATGCACGGCCTGCCGGAGGTGGGTGTGTGTGTGTGTGTGGGGGAGGGGGTCAAACTCTGATTAGGTGTAATTGGATAATTTATGTGATTTTTCTCAAATATCAGTTTGAAATGTCCCAAAACAAAAAGCAATGATTGTAAAACTTTCCGATGGCTACTTTCTGTGCTCAAACTAATCTTTAAGTATGTGCATTGATGTTATTTTTAATTGGTGTTTTCTCAGCAATACCTGTATGGAACTAACGCCAGGCACCTCTCCTACAATGACTTCATTAACAAAGAGCTGATTCTGTTCTCAAACTCTGACAACGAGAGATCCATTCCATCCTTGGTTGATGGTTTGTATATAGTCACCTCATTGCTGTGAACCATTTGGTGTGCTACTTTGTTGTAGGGATCCTCCATTTCCTTAAGCCATAGTGAAAGAATCATTAAACACAAAAAGTAATTCTTTTGTAAAACTATTATGGTTGAAACCACCACTATGTGATCAGTCTTTGGAATAATGGTGATGTATTGATGATGGGTAGGCCTTTAACAATTATTACATAATTGTCTAATTTTGATTTTTTTTGTTTTACAATAATTGGTTTCTTTGTTTAACTGAAATTAACTGCTAACATTAGCTAAGGTCTTTAAGGCATATGACTGGTAGTTGTTGATTTTGTTTAGATATGCCAAATTGTAATTATATAAGTGATTATTGTCAGACTATATATTTTAATTATTATTTTAATTGTTAGTTGGTGGCACTTGACCCTATACACGTTCATAGCAATAAAAATAGTAAGAGGGGATACAGTTAGAAAAAATGTTTTATGATAATAACGACGCGTGGTTTACTTCATCGGCTGTGTATTTGTGTAACACTGATGTAACCAAAAGACGCATCTTTGGATTCACTCAGAACTTTTAATTTGTTTAAAAAAAGGAATACATGAATGAATATTTTTAAATTTGACTGAAAGAGATAATTATATTGTTAATCACAATTATTTCTGGGACTGATGGGATGTGTTTGCTGTTCTAGGTTTAAAGCCAGGCCAGAGGAAGGTGCTGTTCACCTGCATGAAGAGGAACGACAAGAGGGAAGTGAAAGTAGCGCAGCTGGCCGGTTCAGTGGCGGAGATGTCTGCCTACCATCATGGAGAGGTACAGCCAACTCAACGTCTTCCAGACACACCCCAGCATCTATTAATGAATGAGAGTCAATATAGCAGTGGGGAAGATGAATAGTTAGCCGGCTAGCTGGAGATTTCCATCCAGTGTAAAATAATGAATCTTGAAGTGAGTTAACTGACAACTATGTTAGCTGTATATGAGGTAGTTTGGGGTTGGCATATTAATTAGAACTGATCCGATACCATTTATCGCTTACCGATTTCGATACCTGAACTTATCTGCCGATACCGAGAACCAATCCACTACCAGTGTGTCATATATTTAATTTTGTTTTTAACAGCTATATACTACTATCTCTGTATGGATGCTATCATTGTTGTTGCTCAGGTTAAACTTTTTGTGAAACATGAACAAACACAAACAATAAATGGCGTAGAACTTTATTTTATTATCCAGTTTGTCATAACGGGAAAAGAACGTAAATAAATTACTTTTAAAGTAGGTTTTCTTCAGGTATAAATTACATGGTATCAGATCGGTGCATCGGCGCAGCGGGTGCGGTATTACATTCAATTTATTGCACTGTTGTGACGAAAAGAGAGCTGAGCCAGAAGGCAAAGCTCTCGATCTACCGGTCAGTTTTTCTTACTACCCTCACCTATGGTCATGACGGCTGGGTCATGACCGAAAGAACGAGATCCAGGGTACAAGCGGCCGAAATGGGTTTCCTCAGGAGGGTGGCTGGCGTCTCCCTTAGAGATAGGGTGAGAAGCTCAGTCATCCGTGAGGAGCTCGGAGTAGAGCCGCTGCTCCTTCGCGTCGAAAGGAGCCAGTTGAGGTGGTTCGGGCATCTGGTAAGGATGCCCCTGGGCGGCCTCCCTAGGGAGGTGTTCCAGGCACGTCCAGCTGGGAGGAGGCCTTGGGGAAGACCCAGGACTAGGTGGAGGGATTATATCTCCAACCTGGCCTGGGAACGCCTCGGGATCCCCCAGTTGGAGCTGGTTAATGTTGCTTGGGAAAGGGAAGTTTGGGGTCCCCTGCTGGAGCTGCTCCCCCCGCGACCCGATACCGGATAAGCGGACAAAGATGGATGGATGGAGATCGGTGCATAAACTCAAGTACTTTCCGAGACCGATACCAGCATTTTAGGCAGTATCTGTGGCTTTTCTGATGCTGGTATCGGAACATCTCTAATATTAATATTAAAGATAGTGTGTATACCTATACACAATAGTGTGTGTTTATACATTTTATGTCCTCAAATTTTGGCCAATCAGAAAAAATTACTGAATCTTAAACTTTTTTACTTTATCTACTTTTGTGAGCTAGTGTGTAGAGGTATTGCACAGATTTTCTATTCTAGTTACTATTACTGACACCCCCCATTTCCCATTTGACCTTGTAGCAAGCTCTCATGATGACCATAGTGAACTTGGCCCAGAACTTTGTGGGCAGTAACAACGTGAACCTCCTGCAGCCACTGGGTCAGTTTGGTACTCGCATCAACGGAGGCAAAGATGCTGCCAGCCCTCGTTACATCTTCACCATGCTCAGGTAAAGCAACAATGAACAAAATAGTTGGATTCTCTTGATAATACCATGATATCCATGTCCTTAAAAGTTTACATCTTTTTTATGTCACATTTAGGCCTGTAACAATTGAATAATCGTAATCACAATTCTTTTAACATAATTGCCATTTCTTTGTGTAACCGGTATGACTGTTGATGGTAATTGTCAGTTTTATGTTCATTTAAGAAAATAATTTTTATGATAATAAAGAGGCGTGGTTTACTTCATAGGCTGCGTACTTGTGTTATTACATTATCCAGGTCACATAACAGTGATGTAACCAAAAGATGTATCCTGGGATTCATTCAAAACTTTAATTTGTTTGCAAAAGTAACACATAAATGTTTTTAAAATTGGACTGAAAGAGACAATTATATTTAGTTAGTCGCAATTATTTCTGAGAAAATTAATTAGTACAGTAACATTTTGAATTGTTACAGCTCTAGTCACGTTATAGTATTTGGACAGAATCAGTTTCTTGTCTGAAACCTTTTATATAAACTCCAAAGTCAAGATTATTTTGAATATGCAAGTCTCATAACGGAACTCTTATTTCCCACAGTCCCCTTGCCAAGCTGTTGTTCCCATCGGGGGATTCCAACCTGCTCAAGTTCCTGTACGATGACAACCAGAAGGTGGAGCCCGAGTGGTACATTCCCATCATTCCAATGGTGCTAGTGAATGGCGCCGAGGGCATCGGAACAGGCTGGGCGTGTAAGATCCCCAACTACGACCCCCGAGAGATCGTCAACAACATCAACCGCATGCTCAACCACCAGGACCCGCTGCCAATGGTAAGCAGACTCGTCAATCATGACTCGTCACTATGGGTAGGGTTGTGTGATTTGATGATACTAGTACAGAGCCCGTTGGAAATGTGCCTGTTTGGAACGGGCGATTGCTTGGCCTGTGGTATTGTTGCTTGTAGAATTCTTCAAAACCAAATTGTACCCCAAAATTACTTACAGAAGGACCCCAAACCACTTACTCCACTGTAGCCTATAGCCTACTACTGACTTACAGTGTAGGCTACGTCTATATATATATATATATATATATATATATATATATATATATATATATATATATATATATATATAATCTCAGAGGAAGACATTGTAGGCCTACCTACTACTGTATTTACCTGACAGAGAACGGGGCAGATTCAGAATGTAATCACAAAATATCACAATGACAATGTGGAGTAATCGGACATTAGCGTCATGGACTCATAAATGTAAATGGATTTATTGGATATTATTATTTATATAGCGCTTTTCTAGTCTTAACGACTGCTCCAAGCCCTTTTACATAGTACAGGAACCATTCACCATTCACACACGTTCATACACTGTGGCCGAGGCTGCTGCACAAGGTGCCACCTGCTCATCAGATAAACATTCCGATTGCGTGTGGGCTCAGTGTCAAGGACACTTCGACATGGGACTGCAGGGCCAGGGATCGAACCAGCAACCTTCCGATGACCGAGGTTATTGTCATTACCACTGAGCCACAGCCGCCCCGTGTGTGTATGTTTGTGTGTGTGTGTGTGCGCGCGCAGAGAGCGAGAGAGACGGTGTTGTCTTGTGTTGTGTGATCGTTAACAAATGTAACACTTCAGCAGAGGTGCTCCTTTCCATACAGGTTAAGTGACGGTGGGGTAGGGGATTTGATTCGTGGGGTTATTTTGGCGAAGGTAATGTTATTAGGGTTGTAAGTTAGCAGCAGACTTAATTAGTTTTTATTGGGGGTGGTCCACGACCCACTGCTAATACGGCACCAGTGCCTTAACGACCGTTATCTACGGGACCGAATTGCAACGCGGATTTTGGTGCCTTATTCAGGTGTCACTGAAATGCCTGCGCTTCTCTCTGATGCGTTCAAAACGGACGTTAGAGGCAACCTAAACATCGCTGCATGTCACGCTAGTTAACACTAGGCCTGCACGATAAATCGTTATAAAATCTCAATTCACCCTGTTCACGATTTTATTTTTAAATTACTTAGTTTTTTTTTTTTTTTTTTTTTTTTGGGGGTCATTTTTGGCCTTTATTTTGGTAGGACAGCTCTCACAAAGTTCAGGGCTTCAACCTCAGCCAATGACAAAGCGCCTTTTAGTCGCATTTTTCACTCGTCGAGCAAGCGTGGTAGTTCGGAAATAAACCAAATGGATACTGATGAAAACCCAGGTACAAGTGAGAATCAGCCAACCACTCAGTCTCAAACCGAACTCATTCCGAAAATGGCTCGCGTCCGGTGGTGTGGAAGTATTTTGGATTCAAGCAAGACGACGAGGGTCAGTCTCATGTGATTTGCAAGGCATGCTTTGCCCTCGTTGCAGCACCCAAGGTAACAGCACAAATCTTTACCAGCACCTCAAATGTCCCCACAAAGTGCAATATGATGAAGTCTTTAATTAGCTTATTTACAGCCATGTTCAGGGCAATATTCAGCGCAGTGCTTTAAACTTCTATTTTTGGTAACCTACTTGAATGGCCAGTTGAATGTTAATTCTATAAAAGACAAGCAGTTAAAGAGTGTGCTAAGAAATTATTGTTTTTGATACTGTACTGTACAAATTGGCAATTGACAAATTCCATTTCTCTAGAGAATGAAGCTGTAGCTGCAGCATGTTGATTGACGTTTTATTATGTAAAGACATGTTCAAGGTGTTCAGATAGTGCCTGTATCAGGGCCATATTTAGTTCAGTGTGTTATATGTCACTATTTTTGGTAGCCTACTGTACTTAAATGGCCAGTATGTATTATATTTTCTTTATTCATTGAAGCCTCTATGTTTACAGTCTTGTGGTGATGCGCAATGTGCTATAGGTGCCAACAAAAATTACGTTTGGTACTGCCAATTTGTTTTGTTTTGTCATGGTTCATGTGTGCAATAAACATTACACTTCATGAGAAAAAAATCGTGGCAGAGAATCGTGAATCAATTCTAAGCTAAAAAATCGTGATTCATATTTTTCCCCCAATCGTGTAGGCCTAGTTAACACTACACTTGACAGCAGATAACGTTAGCCTACCGTTAGCTAGCAGCTGGAGTAAACACGGTTAAAATGCTGACAGCTAAACGGTGTAAAAGTTTCTGTATTTCACTGTAGAGGAACGTATGACAGTGTGCAGCTGCAGAAACAACACAGATGTTGCGTTCACTTGAAACTCGCCTCGTGTTGCATTCAAAGTTATTGTAAAATACCCTTTTCCCATCCAATGGTTGTTTACACATACAGACATGTCTCGCTTTATTAGATAGATAGCCTGCCTATGAGTGGCATCACGCTCTGTCTGCCACTTGTCTGTGGTTGTGCTTTGCATGTGTAGGATTCTGAAATGTCCTTAAATTTGTGAATTGTCGTTTGTTTATTCAAAGTCAAAGACAGTCCAAAGTAGTGCTACTTTGCACATTTTTGTGGGTCCAAGGTGTATTTCACATTTTAGCTGCCAAAGCTCCGCTGCTTTCTTCAACCCTCTCGGTGTCTGTTCCAGTGGCTAGAGCAGCAAAAGCCAATGTGTGTTTCTTTTACCGCCGATATGTTTTGCATTTCTAATCCAAACAATGTCAAACTCGGGCACTGCACTTACTCGTGCCTGTAGCAAGACACTTGTCAAGTTTGAAATCCATTGGACTAACGGTTCGAGAGATATGCGCATAACAAACACACAGACAGGCAGACGTTCCTGCAATTTATAAATAGATGTTAACCCTGTCACATTGACATATTTAAACTTTATACTGAGGTGGCTTTTGTCGTCATGATCTCTGGTTGTGTTAGACCATTGAGGGAAATGTTGCAAACCTATGAGCAGAACTGCTTTAAATCAATGCTGCATTGCTGTATGTTAAAGCTACAGTGCATACTTTCTGTCTACCCCGTGAGGAATTCTAAGTAATGAAAACAAAACTGTCAGAGGGTTCATATGATACAAGCCTTCTATGATCGCACACCGCCCCCTCCCCTCCTCCACACAGTTGCTAGTAGCCAAGGAGGACACGGAGGATTAAAAAAACATGATGTACTCTTCAGAAGAGGTAATTAGCTTCACTTGAGTTTCTGCGCGGGAAAGTCACCGGATGACACAATCTTCTGAACATAGTCATACTGACAAATACAGAGAGAGTTGTGTGGAGTTGATAGTCTTAATTAGCTTTGTAGCAACTCATTTGGCAATTGCTTGAATGTAACGGACGTTCATTAATATAAAAAAGTTATGCACTAAAGCGTTAATGTAATGGCATACCTTAATTGATTGTTCCACAACTTTGTCTAATTAAGCTAATTAGGAGACGGTTTAAGTGACATGACAAGACCAGGAAACCCCTTTCTCCAAGTTCACAAAGCCATCAATCAGCCAATGAACCAGCCAACGCTGGAGGTTGTTTACAGCCAACAAAAGTATAATGAAGTGACCTCACATTTCAGATCTTTGGGGCTAGTAAACTTGTGCATTGAATGTGAAATGTTTTACTCATGTTCTTCTTCAAAGAAAACCTGTAAAGAATTGTGAGTCTGAATGTACTTATGCTAGTATCAGTTGTGCTACCCAGATTTCTCATGGACCTCCATGGCTTGTTGCTTGTAGTGGGATTCAGCCAGGAGACTAAATCTTTTAGATGAAAAATGAGACCAGTCTCTCAGTATATCTCTCTGTGTATTTTCTGTCCTCAACTAGCTTCCCAGCTACAAAAACTTCAAAGGAGTGATCCATGAACTGGGTCAGAACCAGTACCTGGTCAGTGGAGAGGTGTCTGTCATCGACAGAAACACCATCGAGATCACAGAGCTTCCTGTTCGGACATGGACACAGGTACAGTTCAGCTTCTTTTCTCTATAATATCTTCTATTGTTTTTATTACCGTAGATAGAAGTTAACTGGTGTCCATATGAAGAACTCGAATATATAATAGTAGTAATGGGATACAACAAATACAATAAGATGTATGGTAAATCTTAACTGTGTTTTTTTTTTCCCTGTGTTGTGTGCAGGCGTATAAGGAGTCTGTGCTGGAGCCGATGCTGCAGGGCAGTGACAAAACACCTGCTCTCATCAATGATTATAAGGAATACCACACAGATACCACGGTCAAGTTTGTGGTTCGCATGTCTGAGGAGAAACTTGCCCATGCAGAGTCCGTTGGTCTTCACAAAGTCTTCAAGCTGCAGTCCAGCCTTACCTGCAACTCCATGGTAAACAGCTCAACCTAAAGTCTAATATAAATCATGAAAAGTGTCTTCTGTCTTGAAATATAGATGGCTTGGCCTCACTGGTTTGTCCATTTCTTAAAAAAAAACATGTTTACTACATTTTATTTACTACACTTTCAGTTGTCAATGGTGTGTCATTTTTTTTTTTTTACAAAACATACATCGAATGAACAATACCCCCCTTCTGCCATCATCACCCACCCAGACAAAAATCAAGAAAAGATGACACAGTAACTACAATATTCCAGACCATTCAACAAAATTGACAATAAACCATAAACCAAATAACCATATGTATAACTGACAACACCATGAGCCCATCATATGTCTCTCCCTCGCACAAAGCTTCTTAGGAGCCCTCCAGAAAGTTCAGGTACTTTCCCAATTTTGTTGTGTATATATACATCCAATCTGGCAAACCGTTTGTGTGACACTTTTTCAAACACCGCCAGCCTAACCATCTCACAGGCCCATTGCTGGATTGACGGCACCCATTAACTGATTTTTAAACCACTTAATCCTCAGGTGCTGTTTGACCATATGGGCTGTATGAAGAGGTACGATTCGGTCCAAGACATCCTCCGGGAGTTCTTTGAGCTCCGCCTGCACTACTACAAACTGAGGAAGGACTGGTTACTGGGCAGCCTGGGGGCCGAGGCCGCTAAACTGTCCAACCAGGCTCGTTTTGTGCTGGAGAAGATCGAAGGAAAAATTACGATCGGTAATAATGCCGGCAATCAGATTCCTATGTAACAGTGAGTGGTTGAATATTTTGTAACCCATACTTTGTATCATAACAGAGAACAAATCCAAGCGTGAATTGATCCGCATGCTGGTCCAGAAAGGCTATGAGTCTGATCCTGTGGCTGCCTGGTCCAAGTCTCAGGAAAAGGTACCGTTACAGCGGCTTTCACTGTACACCTACATCTACCTCTGCACATACAAGTTCACACAGCAACAATATGACCAAAAGTAAAAATACATTAGGACCTATAACTAGAGCTGTTCCAATACCATCTTTCCCTGACTGATTCCAATACCTGATCTTGCGTATCAGCCAATACAGAGTACCGATGTGATACCAGTGCATTAAAATATATATATTTATTATTATTTTTTAGCAGCTGAATACTGCGAGACCCTGTATGGATGTGATATGCTTGATATCATTGATGTAAGGGAAACCTTTGTAAAACAAGAACAAACACATACAGAGAATGAATGCAATAGAACATTGCTTTAATTATCTAGTTTGACAGTCAGTCATAACAGAATTTTCTTTGTAACTAAATTACATTGTATCAGATTTTCCTCAACAGGTACTCAACAATGCATTTTAGGGTGCACACACAACACCAAGGTTACTATAGTTTCAAATTTTCAATTAGTTTTTGTTTTATCTTAGTTTTGACTTTTGCATTTCATTTTAGTTTAGTTTCAGTTTTTCAGAAATATTTAGTTTTTATACATTTAGCTTTAGTTTGTTTTTGTTAGGCTCGAATAAAGTCTTAGAAGTATGTAGCTCTATATATGCATACAAAGTACATTGTTTGAGAACTGTAAAGGAATAGCCATTGTGTTTATTGTATCATCTTCACACTACTTTATTCTCAGATGTGAAGCAATTAAAGCATTTCGCCATCTCCTGGAATGGAACTCTGTTCACTTTCTGTAAAAAAATTAAATAAAAAGCTATTGAGGAGGAGAGAGGGGTGGGCAAGGTGGAGGGTGGGTGTGTGACCTTGACCAACTGCCACTTTGCTCGTTTGAAAGCCGTGATGTTTCTCTCTCATGGGTGGACCAAATATTCTGGGCGGGCAAGGCAGAGAAAGGGGAGGTAACCTTGCTCCTTATGACCTCATAAGGAGCAAGATTCCAGATCGGCCCATCTTAGCTTTCATTTTCTCAAAGGCAGAGCAGGATACCCAAGGCTCAGTTTACACCTAGACCATAGGCAGGCAGGGGGAATGCATATTAATGTTAAAAACCTCATAAAGTGAAATGTTCATGCCATGGGACCTTTTTAAAGGTTTTGGTTTAACTTTAAAGGTTTTTTGTTAACTGCTTATTTTAGTTTTAGTTCACGATAATAACCCTGGACGACGTGTCACTGGATCCACGTTAATCATGGCAGAAGGTGTAGAAAGCAGCATGACATAGTTCTGTTTTATGACACTATGTTTTTTTGTCTTTCTCCAACAGGCTCAGGAAGAAGAGGACCGTGACGGCAACGAGAGCGACAGCTCGGTGGACTCTGGCTCCTCGTCGGGTCCAAACTTCAACTACATCCTCAACATGCCTCTGTGGTGCCTGTCTAAAGAGAAGGTGGAGGAGCTGCTCAAACAGAGGGACCACAAGGTATTATTAATCAGCCTTTAATTCATTTTCTCATCTTTCACATCATCGTTCATTTTCATCTCACTAGACACCCGTCATGCACACATCATTGTATTTTTATATGAAAGTGTTGTGTGGTCTTCTCTTCCTCGCCTCCCGCAGCCGACAACAATCCAGTGAGTGCCCGCTGATCTGGTGGATGTCCTCCGGAGGACAAGTCATGCCTTCGTGGCGAAAAATTGTAGTTTATTTCCCCCTCAAAAATAGGTATTTCAGAACTGTAGTGGTTATGACCATATCAGTGACTATGTAACTACATGGAAACAAAATGATGCCTGTTGCTTGTACAGTCATAGCGTTACTGAAGGCTAGCTCTAGCTCCATAGTTAGCTACGTTACTCCAAGCTTCTTCCCAGTTCCCTTGTGAACACCTCCGCTCTTCACTCTTCACACACTACACTCCAATCTGCACACTGCTGTTTACCTTTTCCTGCTACAACGGAATTCCCACGGAACTTCAGCGCGAGACAGCTAGCCTTCTGTAACACTGTACAAGGCACAGGCATCATTTGGCCCGTTTCCATATAGTCACCTAGTCACTGATATGGTCATAACCACTACAGTGTTCAATTACCTATTTTTGAGGGGGAAATAAACTACAATTTTTCACCGCGAAGGCATGACCTGTCCTCCGGAGGACATCCACCAGACCAGCGGGCGCTCATTGGATTGTTGTTGGCCGCGAGAGGCGAGGAAGGCGGGGAGGAAGCAGAGGCAAGGGTGCCAGACGGGACTGCTAGCACGGCTAAGCAAACTACCACACAGTTCGTCACTGCAAAGACTCCTGCTCACCAACGCCAGATCGTTCACACACAAAATGGATATATATGCTACAAAAACACACGGAACTGCTGTTTGTTGATTATTATTAGCCGGGCTGAACACACTCGCTCATCCCAGACAGCAGCTAGCAGCTAACAGGTAGGGTAGGGTAGGTGAATTTAAACAATGTCTGAGTTGAAAACGCATAATTTTGTCATGTAAGGTCCCTGTTTCACAGACATTTTAATTGTATTTTGTGTCTGTTAAGAGGCACAAAGGCACTCTTTATCTTATACCCCCCAAACTGCCGTTTTAGCTCACTGGGAGCTCTGGGCATTAGCTTTTGCTATCACACAGCGTTTGTTCCTGGGGAGATGGATCCCTGCATCCTGCGCGCCATGGATGTCTGAGCCTCAGCAACTATAACTACAAAGATGCAATTTGTCTGTTCCTAACATTAGCACAACACTTTGCAATGGTTAGCTTGTTACCTGTGACGATATATGCTAAATGTAACGTCTCTTTCACATTGCAAGTGACTGACCTATCTGGGTGCGTTTTGAGATGCCTGATGAAGTTTGACGTTGTTGATCCAGCATCATTTATCTTGGTGCCACACTCCTTGCATGTAGCTGTTTGCTTACTGCCACTGTTTACAAAGTTATTGAAATCAAAAATAATGACAAAAGGCACAACACCGGGAGGACTTGGTGTCGCCATGGTCAATGCATTTTTTTATACGTGAGTGCACGCACATAAGGCATAGCGCATACATTACGTTGCACATTATGGCAAGGGCAGGGGACATGCAGCTCGTCATACTTTTCCCCAACGTATATGTGCCAATAAAAGAAAATAGACATGAATAAATTTAGATTTAAAAAGCAATAATTGCATGAAAACAGGTTGTTGACTAGTCTTAAAGCTTGAGTCCGAGTCAAGTCTGAAGTCGTTTGGGTCGAGGCTCAAGTCAAGTCTGAAGTCAGCGGTTTGTGCAACTTAATTGCGACTCGAGTCCCAGTCTCAGAGATGGGATAGTCCCCATCTCGTGATTGAAACCGCAAACATTCAGTGTAAGATCAAAAAAATGACGTAACATTATTTATAATAAGTTTATTTGAGTCACAGCTGCTACATATAGTGTTTTGACCTCGACAACCCAACTGCATTTGGTTGCATTTAGTTAACTTTCTAAAGAAGGCGCAATCGCTTGTTTGCTGAGGGTCGGGTCGGGAATCCAACATTAACACACTGACAACATTGTATTCAGAAAATAATATATTTTTTATGTGTGATTATGTAAAGGTGTTCAGATACCAACCTTTGGTGAACTTGTGAATTTCGCCAGCCGTCTTCTGTTGTTTTCATGGAGACAGACATGGTGTGCACGGAGGTGTGTCTGTGTGTGTCTCCCCTATGTGAGAGAGACGTGTGAGTGAAAGAGAGACGGAGGGAGAGCAGGGAAAGGAAATGCAGCTGAACAAATACACTGTGTGTTTTAAATAGCGTTAAAAAAGAATAACGAAACGCAATATGTGGTGGCCGGTGCTGATTTTGTGGCGCACCGCCACAAATTAGTCTGTGTGGGAAACACTGCATTTTATATCATTTGGAGCGTTATTATCATATTTCTCTTTTCTTTTGGGTTGTTTTAGGTCTCTGTGGTCATTTGGCGTGTCTTTGTAATCAGTTTGCGTCTCTTTTTTTACGTCATTTTGGACCATTATTATCTCCATATCTGTGTCTGAAACGTTGAAAAACTAGAGCAGATAATAAATAACTAACACTTAAAAAGCTTAAAGACAAAACTTAAAGTCCGACTACAATCATTAGATCTGAGAAAAGTCTTTTAGTTACATTCATTGGGCTTAGGTGCTGCCCAAAATGGATTGGGTGCTGCACCTAAACCTTATAATTGCAGGGAAAACCCTGGTGTACTGTACACAGTGTACTACATGTAAGTGTACTCACAGAAGCATCCAAATTGAGACACACAGTGAGTGTATTAAGTGGTGCAGTTGACGTGTTGATTAACAAAGTGAATATGTGCTGATGTACAGAGAGCAGAGCTGAATGATCTCCAGAAGAAACACGCCGAAGATCTGTGGAAGGAGGACTTGGCCGTGTTCATCGAGGAACTGGATGTAAGTTTTGTGTTTTAGATGCTTTTTATTGTCTCCACACTCACCACTCGCTCAGCTGTGAAAGTTGATATGCCATTTACTGTTAGCAAGTTGTTGTGAAGTTAATAATATCTGATTTAGGTCTAATATAAAAAAAAAATTTAGAATAATGTACACTTCCACAGCAATTCCATCAGTACAAGAGTGCCGTCACTCACCACTCTGATCTCTGACAGAAATGCTGTTACCAATCACCAGAGATGTTCACAAGTAATTTTTTGGAAGTCCAAGTCAAGTCTCAAGTCTTTGAGGGGCAAGTTCAAGTCAAGTCTCAAGTCTCTGGCCATCTGATCTGTCCCCAACACTGTATTGTTAAATCTTATGAATCCAAAGCATGTCCTGTAGTTACCATCCATACAGCACAATATCAAAATCAGTTGTAGGATAACTTTATGGGGTCTACTTAACACATTCCTCTAGCCCTCAGACCTGGTGAAATATTAACCTAAGTCTGTAACATCATATGAATACAACTATAAATATACAATTTGCCTGTTCCCAGAATTAGCACAACACTTTGCAAAGGTTAGCTTGTTACCTGTGACGATATATGCTAAATGTAAAGTCTCTTTCACTAAAAGAAATTTCTAATGTCGAAGTGGAAATCAAGAGAATAGTGGCAGTGCCACCCCAGTTACAGAACAACATGCATCTCAGTGTCAGTCCAAATTCCGCACAATAAGCAGTTTGAACTCACTGATGTAATGCCATTTAGTGTTCAGTGTTAGTACGCTCAGTGAAACGGAGTCCAGCGTGAGGGAGATCCGACTCAGAGGAGGAGAAGTTAGTGAGGCCGGCGTCTCCACGGCAGGTGACAGTGCACACGGATCCGCTGCGCCACGCATAATGATGAAATACTGTAGTAAATAGGACTACAGTACCCGAAATATGTGCAGAATTAAGACAGTCAAGACGGCCCAGTGATTGGTGGAACGGGTACACTTTGTTCACTTAATAGCCTACAAATCATCCACGGGATCAATTACGCATCACAAGAGTTTGCCCGCCCGACACAGCGTTTGTTCCTGGGGAGATGGATCCGTGCGTCCCGCCTCCTGTGCGCCATGGATGTCTGAGCCTCAGCAACTGCTAACTATAAACATATAATCTGCCTGTTCCCAGAATCAACACAACACTTTGCAATGGTTAGCTTGTTACCTGTGACGATATATGCTAAATGTAATTTCTCTTTCACATTGCAAGTGACTGACCTATCTGGGTGCGTTTTGAGATGCCTGATGAAGTTCGACGTTGTTGATCCGGCATCATTTATCTTGGTGCCACACACCTTGCATGTAGCTTACTGCCACTGTTTACGAAGTTATTGAAAGCAAAACTAATGACAAAAGGGACAACATCGGGGGGACTTTCCATCGTTTCCATCGTCAATGCATTTTTGTATATGTGAGAGTGCGCACACATAAGGCATAGCGCATGGATTATGGCAAAGGGCAGGGGACATGCAGCTCGTCATACGTTTCCCCAACGTATATGCACCAATAGAAAAAAAAAAATAGAAATACATGAATAAATTTAGATTTAAAAAGCAATAATTGCATGAAAACAGGTTGTTGACGAGTCTCGAAGCTAGAGTCCGAGTCGAGTCTTTTGGGTCGCAAGTCAAGTCTGAAGTCAGCTGTTTGTGCGACTTAAGTGCAAGTCTCAGACTCGAGTCCTCATCTCTGCCAATCACCGTTTCCAGTCGCTTCTACTTTGCAGTTGGCTTTTTTTTTGCCGGTTGAAGCTTCATATTAAACGGACTGACATTGGTCTCAAGAGTCGATTCAATTACGATGATACTGTCAACAATTCAGTTGATTCGATATCACGATGCGTCTCCTCCTCAATATTATGTGTTATGTATATATTGCTATACGTGGTTTTTATCAACAAATTCAAGCAGTTAGATATATATGAACTCCCTTTTCATTGTATCTTTTCTTAAAAAAAGAAACTTCCTGAATGTAGCGGAGTCTGATCACAACAGACAAAAGGCAAAAACTAAAAAAGCAGCAATCGTCTAGGTCCGCATCGTGATGCATCGATGCAATGATTCATTTCAACACCCCTATTCAATACTGGCTTTTATTTGATAATTTACTGTATTAGAGTTTTTTTATGTTGCCCTTTTGTACTATGTGCTTTAGCAATAATATGTGTCAATATGGTTATGCTAATAAAGCCTATTTGAATTTGAGTTAAAAGTGACTTTAGAATTTCTGTGTTTGGTCTGTCAGAAAGTGGAGGCCCATGAGCGAGAGGAGCAGAGTTTAGGGAAGGCCGTCAAACTGGTGAAGGGGAAGGTGGGCAAACCCAAAGCCAAGAAGCTGAACCTGGAGGAGACCATGCCATCACTGTTTGGTCGCCGGGTGGAGCCTCCAACTCAGGCTATCAGATCTGACGCAGCCAAGAAACTGACCAAAAAGAAAAAGGTAACAACTGCCAGTGTAATACCGAAAAATAAAAGCGTGCAATCAGGAATCCAGGATTTGTTACAGGTTGTGTTTTTTTCTCTCAGAGTGACATTGATCCAGCGGTGAAGCTGGAGTTTGATGAGGAAGGTTTGGGCGGTGAGGGAGCAACGGGAGAAATTTCTGTAGCCAAACCAAAGGCTCCACGTGTCAAGAAAGAGAAGAAAGAGCCTGGTCAGTACTTCAGCTATTCCATCAAACCCATGAAATTCATTTCCTTTAGCTGTTCACTTTCAAAGATTTAGCAATTGCTATTTCTGTTCAAATGTCAAAGGACTGAATTATAAAGGCCAAATGTAAGAAATGATCGAATTGGACTTGCTTTATCAGTAGATGCGTTATTTAACAGCACAGATGGACCTATTTTTCAACTATAACTATCCAGCATTCTTTTTCCTAGTATACCATGTTTAGGGCTCTGTTTCGCTACTTGATACCTTTTGAAGGTATTGACAGAAATGACCCAGTACAGAGTAGTAGTATCAAAACTTCTCCAGTCAAACAATTCCTGCATTCATCCTTAATGTACCCAGATATAGAAAAATATTACTATTAGTATGGTTTTCCTTGCAGCCAATTACCGCAAGCATTCTTGGATTTAATGCAACGTGTGATTGGCCCATTACCGCAGCAGCTACAGCCCATACAGTCTGTGGTGCGGTGAAGTCGAGTGCATTGTATTTGAGTTAGAGTTGGCAGTTCAGCATGCCGAGATGCTTCTGTTCACATGATGGGAATCGAATGATGTAGGGAAAAAAGGTATCAAATGAAGTACTCTATATTAGGGGTGTGAATCTTCACTGGTCTCACGATTCAGTTACAATTATTCTGTCAAGGATTCGAATCGATCCGATAACCCCGATGCATCATGATGCATCACCTCCTCAATATTATTTTATATTGCTACACATTTTCATCAACAAATTCAAGCAGTTAGATATATGTGAACTCCCCTTGTATGTGCTCTTAAAAAAAGACACTTCCTGAATGTAGCAAAGTCTGAACACAGTGGACAACAGACAAAAACAAAAGCGTTTTAGTGCTCTTATCAACATGGAAAAGTGGATCGGCTTGCTTTGTGCAAATGTTTTTTTATTGAAAACAACATTGGCATATACGTAGTGTTCAATTTTACACAACATGCTCACTTGGAACTAATAATCTGTCGCATAATGTAACACTGTTACCTCCATTTTCAACTGCAGATAGTACTGCCTCATGCCTGAGGCGAGCCTGGCTGGTCGTCATAGCGATTATGGTTTCCCCCGACTCATTTCCTGGTTCTCGTTCTCCATAACCAACGTAAAATCAAGGAGAGGGTTAACTTTTCCTGCTACAGGTTTCCAACCGTGGTCCGAAAGAACAGAGGAGACACTACGTTTCTCTCACGGACTGTAGACTCACTACTCGCTCCGAAGCTAATCGCCGTGACAAGCCTACTAGCTACTAGAGGTGTGAATCTTCACTGGTCTCCCGATTCAATTACGATTATCAGGTCTTCGATTCGATATCTCAATGCATCACAATGCTTCAAAATACATTTTTCTATTAAAGCCATATAGGATATTTGACTTGACAAACTTGCATTGTCAAGTGCAATGCCCAAGCTGCAATACGTAACTTTAGACTGGAATGATGAAATGTTTGGGTTAATTTCTTTAAAGTAGCTACCACGAAGGTTTACCTATTTTGGATTAGTCATATACCACCCTACTTTTAACCAGCAAATCTATTGTGCTGTATTGAAATAACTGACCTCTGACAACTCTATAACAAAAAAGGTACTGCTTACTGAACAATAACTTAAATGTATAAATAACATTTTGCCGTTAGATTGAATAACAAAAAAAAACATAACCCAAATCATACCCTTCAAATAGGCTAACTGCAATATTTCTTCAAATGATATTACACACAACTAGCTACCCCTTTACCCGTTTCTCTATCAGTTTCCACTTAAAACACTCCAGCTACACAAAATGATTCCTCCCCTACAGCATTTCAATGTAAAACTTACTCAAACCCCATTAAACCACTGTGTTAACACACACCTACACACACACACGCGCCGAGAGGAGAAAACAAAAAGAAAAAGATGCGGGCTCATCTGGACGTGCAGCAGCCAGCAGGACGTTATCTTCTTCAGTGAAGCAAACACACAGATATCCAACTTACAGTTAGCTGTTAGTCCCAGAAACACAGCTCAAACACGAAAACCAGTCACCGGCTACGGCAAAGTCCTCCTCAGCAGGGAAACCCACTGTCGTCCTCTCCAGTCCAAAATCAGCATTCTCCGAACCAGCAACTCTCCGCTGTTAGCTCCAACTTTAGCTAGTCAGTTAGCTCCAACTTTAGCCAGGCACACTAGCACAACGTTTGTTCTAAACCACTGCTGTTAGACAGGAAAAGTGCCATAGTGTAGCTACACCTCTTCAGCTTTGTTATTCCACTTAGATCGTTTCCAAGCTAACTAGCGTCTCTCGATGTTTCTCAGTGTTTTCTTTCCTCTTCTCGATTTGCGATCGTGTGTGTGTGTGTGTGTGTGTGTGTGTGTGTGTGTGAGAGAGAGAGAAATGGGTTAGCTAGGCTACTGAGTGTTATTTTTCATTTGAATGTTTATGCCGCGTGGCCATAGTGGGATTTGTAATTTTGTTTCCGGTCTAGCTAGATTCGAAAGAATGTTAATCCTTCTTTAACTGTCTATGCGTTAATCGCGCGATAAAAAAATTGTCGGCGTTAATAACTCCTAAATATCTCCTAAATTTTTCTACTTAGGAGCACATGTGCTCCTTGGGGAAAAAAGTTAGCGTTGAGCCCTGCTGACTGTCAACAAACTAATTTTCACTGTGTTGCAGGAGCTCCCAGAGTGAGAAAACCCCCAGGACCCAAAGGTGTCCCTGCTAAGAAGGTGAAGAAGAGGAACCCCTGGTCTGAGGACGAGTCAAAGTCCGACAGTGACCTGGAGAACAGCCAGCCTGTCATCATCCCCAGAGAGACCAAGTCCCAGAGGGCATCAGGTAAAGTTAAACTTAGTATGAATATGCATTGTCATCACTAGCCACCACTAGACTTTAATCTTCCTCTGTTTTTAGCTTTAATTTTTTTCACCATTTGTTTCTCTTTTAATTTGTACAAACTCTTTGATATGACCCACCGTCAGCATGTTGGTTACCAAATGGCTTGTGACATTTCATTTAAATCCACTTCATGTGTAGCCTCGTGAGACCGTCCTGATCTTGCGAGCTCCAGTTTTCCACTCGCAGATCAGTCTGGCATCTTGAGATAGAGAACATTTGGAGCCGTTAGCCAAACGACCGGGCCAGTCAGCGTTGGTTTTGAGGTGGGTTAGGTGGTGATAGACAGATGGTTTATCCAATCAGCTAACCAGTATTTTCAGACAGGTAGCCCTAATTCTGTTAGCCGCTCGCTAATGCTTTTTTTCTCTTGGATCCTTCTCTTGGAATATGGTCCGGGAACCTGAAATGGTGCCTTTTATTCGTAAATTCTCGTTACACAAACGGCAAATATCCTTTACGGACATGTTGCTTGCATGCTGAGCTAACAAGCTATGCTTTGCCTGCAGCAGCAGGGGCGGGCTTGTGGTTGTATTTTCATTCGCTTCGTGGATCTGATTGGTTGATTTGGCCCGTCTATTACCAACATAGGTGATAGACAGATAGTTCATCCAATCAGCTAACCAGTATTTCCGCCCCTTCCCAAAGGTTCTCCAACGGAAAGTTCCCAGATGGATATGCCAAGCAAATGCGAAACAATCCATCTGGGTATACTCACTCTGAGTCAGGTTACTTCATGTGGCCCAGGGCCAAAAAACAACAATAACAATTTGTGAACTGGCTCTATGTTTCGTCAGTTTCATTAGCGCTCAGTTTTCAGTATCTGAGGGCTCAGTCTGATGCAACATAGCCGCAACATGTAACCGTTATTGTTCAAGGCCACAGCAATAAAAAAAAATGTGACCCAGGCTCTGCTCTTGTCTTTCAGCTGCCAAGCCCAAATATACGTTTGACTTCTCAGAGGAGGAGGATGAGGCCGCCGACGAAGAGGAGAACGGCGAGAACGACGTGGCCTCATCTCCAATGAGGTCATTTAAAGATGACTTCCTATCCTCTGAGACCAAGGAGCGCTACAGCGACCATCACGATGACGACGACGATGACGACGATGACGATAACGAAGACTCCTATTCTGCCCCCCCCAAAAAGACCCCGTAAGATTTAAACCGCAGCCAGGAGCTCATCTGAACACGATGGAATAGAAAGTTTGTAGGAATGTTGGTGTCACAGGGTCCAATGGCAGTCGTTGTATTGCAGCCCTCTGAGGCATCTGTATGTGTTTGGGTCGTGTCTATATCCACAATGTTCCACTTCCGGGATTGCTCCGTTGCCAACGGAAATAACGCTGGATTTCACTCATTTAGGCCGGATATCTGTTGCCTTGGTCTTCCTTTGTGTTGGCGTTCTAAACTCTGGGGGATTTATGAGGACTATGGTTAACTGCTCCTCAGATCTCTGCAGGGTAAATCCAGACAGCTAGCTAGACTGTCCAATCTGAGTTTTTGTTTTGCACGACTAAAACTACTTTCTAACGTACACGTTCCACCAAAACAAGTTCCTTACAGAGGCTATTTTGCAGCGGCACCACGGCTTTTCCGGGTGTTTAGCGCCACCCAAGATGATTGTGATTAGTTTAAAGAAATTCCAATAAACCAGAGCATGTTTTCTCTTATTTCACCCTCCTCCGCAGAGCTGTGGAGGAAGGTCTGGCAAAGCAAGACTAGTTTGGGTCTAACGCTGGGTTTCAACAGACTGCGTTTTTCAACTGCACCAAGACAGCGGATTCCAAGCGGAATTGTGTCACAGCAACATGATGCCAACGGTGTACACGTTTTGCTAACAATTTGCCAAGCTAACTGTTAAAGGGTAACTACCGTTTTTTCAACCTGGATCCTGTTTTCCTGTCTGACTGATGGGAACAACGCTGCAGTCAGCAGCGGCAAAACAAGCTATAATGTAAGTTAATAGGGCAATTGTCCAGTTTGTATTTACCTTCACAAAAGTGCTTGTTTTGCCACTGACTGACTCAGATTAATATTATAAGTGTCTGACAACATTATGAAGGGATCCTTTCCGTAATGTGAGAGACGCACGCAGTTGGATGCTGTCCTCATCTCCTACTTCAATGCCTAACGAATCTATCTCTTTCTCTCCCCTGCCTTTCACTGGCTGAAGCCTGAAAATACTGTAAAACAAATTAATAACATAACTAATTCCACTGGTCGGGCTATTCAGCTCTGTTTCAGATTGATACTTCCGGTTCATCCTCAACACAGGCCTTTTTCAGTCGCGGAAAATACTTTTCAATAGACCGCTTATTCAGTGTAAGAGTAAAAAATGACATAACATTATTTATAATACGTTTATTTGATTCACAGCTGCTACATAAAGTGTTTTGACCTTGACAACCGAACTGCGTTTTACCACAAACTTGCGACTAGTTAACTTTCTAAAGCAGGTGCAATCGCTTGTTTGCTAAGAGTTGGGTCGGGACTCCAACGTTAACACACTGACAACATTTTATTCAGAATCTAAAATATTTTAAAACACTTTTTAATGTGTGATTGTGTAAAGGTGTTCACAAGATAGATCTACCAACCTTTCGTGAACTTGTGAATTTCGCCAGCCGTCTTCTCTCCTTATGGAGACAGGCGCTGTGTGCACAGTGGGATCGATGGTGTTTTAAGCCTCCAACGTCGCCTTACAGGCACTAACCCTCACCGTAACCTTAAACATAACCATTGCCGCGGTGCCTGGAAGGCGACATTTGGGGGCTTAAAAAAACCTGTGTGTGTGTGTGTGTGTGTGTGTGTGTGTGTGTGTGTGTGTGTGTGTGTGTGTGTGTGTGTGTGTGTGTGTGTGTGTGTGTGTGAGTGAGTGAGTGAGTGAGTGAGTGAGTGAGACACAAGTGACAGAGAGATGGAGGAGAGCAGGGAAAGGAAATGCAGAAGAACATATTTTAAATAGCGTTTAAACAAAAATAAAAAATAATGAAACGTCATGTGCGCCGGCCGGGGTTGATAGTGAGGCGGACTGCCAGGTATCCATGATGTCCGGAACGCTCATATCTAAGCAGGGACCTTTGTTGCATGTCAGTCCCTTCTCTCCCACGTCATGTCCTGTCATCTCTCTCTACTGCCTGCTATCTAATGAAGGCACACAGATCTCTAGAAAAGAAATCCTGAATGCATTGTTTCTGCTTCTCTTAAGGTCTGCACCTGTAGCTAAAAAGCAAGAGACAACCAGCATGTTCTCGTCCAAGTCAGCCTTCTCAGAAAAAAACAATGACAGTGGTGAGTACAAGCTCAGTGGTAGTGTGCATCACATCTTTCTACATTTTTTTCTAAAATGTACTGCATTGTGGAGCTGTGGCAACAATTACTATCAGGGATATTTCTATCACGAATAAGACTGCAGCAAACAATTGTTTTCAATATTAGTTGATCTGTGGATTATTTTCAGGATTAACCCAAATATGCAGTTTACTATCCTATAAGACTATATCCTATTAAACTTGAAAATATGAACAATTTAGATGCTGATATGAGACTAAACAATACAATTGATTATCAAAATTGTTGCTAATTAACTTTCTTTGGATTGCCAAGAGACAATTTAGACAGTTTACTTTTTTCTCTCCAAAATTTACATCGTAGTCACAATAACTTAAATTCCAAACAACAAATTATAATATTTGAAAAAAAAAAAAAAAAAAAAAAAACAGTGAGAGGATAAAATGGTGCTATGAGATATTTCTTACAAGCTGCCACATTGTCTTTTTGTACGCTAAAGACTCATAAACACATTCTCAAATAATCTAGTTTAGCTTTATGCTCCATTCACGCCTGTAGGTCACCTACTCGTCTATTCTTTCATTTAATAAACGGCCTGCAGTTTGACTCAGTTTGGTACATATTCCTTTCCTAACTCTGTCTAACATCAGTGACATTAATTTGCAATCAACTGCCAACATTGGTTACTGGCTGCATTTAGTTTGCTCTAAACGAATGATTCTGATTCTAAACACTGCATTCAGTTAAGACATTTCTGATCTAGTTATGTTAGATCCTGAAGTGTAGGAAGTTCTCAAGTCTTTTATAAAGCAACATTGGATTAGTTTGCCTGTACAGAAGATAATCCTGAGAAAATGAACTGTAGCGAGGGAAAAGAACAAGTTTAAGTACTGAACAGTATGTAACAAAGTCAGAATGTGAGGTAAAGCAGATTTGAAATATCAAAAAAGGTGAACCCAGTCAGAGACGTCTCCCTGCAGGAGTGATGTGTAGAGAGTGTGCAGCAGCTGAGCGTCGGCCTGTTGTTTGTCTTGCAGATGGGTCCAAGTCTGACAGCGACGAAGACATAGCCCCGGTGTTCTCCACTTACTCCAGCAGCTCTGCGTTTGACAAGCTCTCACCAGCAAAGAAAGGTAATGACTCACTATGTCCAACAGAGGGAGCTGTAATGCAGCATCACAGCAACCACCAGAACAGAAGAGATTACTGACACTTAAAGTGGAGCTCATGAAGTCTAATGCAGGGATCTTCATTGTTTTTTAGGCCAAGGACCCCTTAACTGAAATAGATGAAGTAGGGGCCCCCTACTACTCTAAATATATTGTATAAAATTAAGTTGCATGTTAAACTGGGCTGGATGGATAAAAATGAATGGATATACTATATTACATGTGGAAGGCACAGTGAATTCTTCAGCTTAACTGTATGGCTACCATATGGCTATTATACTATATTAAGCTTATCTTCAATGTGTACATTAAATGTTTTTTGTTGTTGTTTTTTCCCCAAATAGGCCAATTTATCTTCACTATTAATAGGTTGGATTTGTATTTTTGTATATTTTTAGACATATTTGAATTTTTGAAATTTTCAAAATATTTTAAACATAATTTGGCTGCCCCCCTGCACTGACTCTGAGGAGATTTGTGCCGTAATGTTATTTATTTTTGTTTTATAAAATTGTTATCAAAAAAAGTATCATTAGGAAACTGGTGTCGATGTCTCACGGTATTGGTTTGGTAGCAGACATTTTTGAATGATACCCAGCCCTACTTACAATGTACAAAATGGAAGGGAGGGAAAAAAGCTTCCAACATGATTTATTGTGGTAGATAACTCGGCATGTGTAAGCGGTATGTAATAGCCGGGTTTTAATCCATTATATCTGTAGCAGCTAAGAAGCCGTCTGATGCAGCTCCCAAACCTAAGAAGCCACCAGCCCCAAAAGCAAAGAAGCCTGATAAATCCATCTGGGACTCTGACTCTGACACTGGGTCCAAGAAGCCAGCCTCAGCTCTTAAAGGTACAGCACAGATCCTGTCTTTTCCTACAAAAAATAAATAAATAATAAATAAAAATACACATCGGTCACATTTTGTTTTGGTGGACTTTGTGCAGGCAAAGGCAGAGGGAGGAAGAGGAAGGGCTCTGGCTCTGAAGACGAGTACAGTCCAATGAAGAAAATGGCAAAACCTGTCGGCAGAGTGAGTATCTTCCTGTGTTGATTAGATAGCAGTGTTGGTGTTTGACAAATGTAAAATGTATAAGCTGCTACTGTGAACATTAACAGGGACTGCCTGTTTGTATATACTGTATATACTTTTACATCAGTGGTGGAATGTACATGTACTTAAGTACACATTTGAGGTACCTGTACTTTACTTGAGTCTTCTCTTTTCATGCCACTTTCTACGTCTACTCTGCTACATCTCAGAGAGAAATTGTACTTTTTACTCCACTACATTCATCTGACAGCTTTAGTTACTAGTTACTTTACACATTAAGATTTTTTTGCACACAGAACACATGTGGTTTATAAAATACCATGTTTTATTATAAATTAAACTACCCAATAATATAAAGGCCTAAAAGTCCAGCTGAAATGATTAGACCATTAAACAATTATTTGATTGACAGAACAGTTTGGATCGTTTACAGTTTACAGGATTTTTCTGCATCGAATACTTTTACTTGTAATACTTTAAGTACATTTTCCTGATGATACTTACAAACTTTTACCTAAGTAACATTTTCAATGCAGGATTTTGACTTGTAATAGAATAGTATTACAGTGTGGTAAGAGTACTTTTACTTAAAGGGGTGATAAAACCGATTTTACCCTGTCATAGTTGAATAACGACAGTTCGGTGGGTAAATAGGACATACATAGAAGATCAAAATCCCATTGACACCTCTTTACAATGAAAATCTCATATTTTGAAACTGCCGCTGAAAATGGGCGAATCTCAACAAAGCTGGAAGTTGACGTCAACCTCCCAAGACCTGTACCTTTGTCACGCCCATGTTTGTATTAAGAGAACAGTCACGCCCCAATATTTACATAGGCTACACAACTGACCTGAGATCAGGTAGTCTTCTGAATCTAGGTCAGTTTTTAAAAATTATGACTTTTATTATTGTGTAATGTCAGAAGGACTTTAACTGTTTTGCCAGTCAAATTAACTTTAATGAGTGCATATTGAAATATTACACTGTTGGCAAAAAATGCATCTCAAAATGCATCAGTTTGATGCTTTAAAATATGTAATTTAAAATTTTCTTCTGGGGGAGCATGCCCCTGGACCCCCCATTTTCATGCCTAGGATACGTTTTATGGGTTCCATACGTTGTATGCAGGTGAAATTGATAACTTTCATTGAATTTTGGTTTGTTATATTCAATTTTATAGCATTTGAAAAAAAAAGTTTAAATGGTTTTAAAACAGTAACCTGACTAAACTTTGACATACACCAGTCTGTGATCCACTCAACATCCTCTGATCTTAACGGTTAGTCAAAATAATTAATAATTTCTGCTTTTTTACCTAAAAAATTAGGTATAATGTCATATAAATTCAGTTTATTGACCATGAATAAAGAAAGCTTTGAAAGCTTTTTTGACAAAAAAGTGCTAAAAAAAGTTAATTTTCAATTTTGACCCGGAAGGACAAGGCAATACAACACAAGGGTTAAACGTGACAATGACTAAGACAAATAGTTTAAAAAAAAACTTGAAATTGTATATATACAATACCTTGGCCACAATTTCTGTAGCTTCCTTTTCAACTAAAACAGTTAATTTTATTATGTGGTGCTAATGATATTTTTCCTCAGGTATTTGAAGAAACCAACTAAAATCTGTATATTCTCAAATAGTATGGTCTTAGCCACTATTAGTTGTTGTTTCCAGACAGTGTGAAGAAGATATTCAGATCAAATCAGTTTAAAGAGTTTTAATTTTTCCTAAAAACCTACAACCTAAAGTGCCTGTATTTGCTAAATCACCCATCAACGGTACTATTACACATCTCACAAAGAACGCATGCTGAATATGCAGGTTAACAGTCTGGCAGATGCATTCAGTAAGACTTCTAAATGAAAACTTCTCAAAGAAAAACAAGCAGTATATAGCCTTCCTAAAATGATAGGTTGGGAGCCCTCCCTCCCAACCTATCATTTTAGTCGCCGCGTCATGGGTGCGCCGTATGTTTTCCTGCTTTTTTGTCCTATGACATTCACACCTATGAAAGACAAAGAGACAGTGAAAAAACAGGCAAGTCCCAATACCAATTACTTTCATTTATAAACTTTTCTAGAGAACATTATTAAGAAATGAAGTTTGGGTTGCCTGGGTAGCTCACCTGTTAGAGCAGGCGCCCATATATAGAGGTTTACTCCTCGACGCAGCGGCCGCAGGTTTTACTCCAACATGCGGCCCTTGATGCATGTCAATCCCCCTCTCTCTCCCCTTTCATGTCGTCAGCTGTCCTATAAATAAATGCCTAAAATGCCAAAATGAATGAAATGAAGTTTGAACCTACCCACCTATGATATGCAGTTTCAGTGCAGTAAAAACCTAAATGGTAACTATAACGAAGTGTTTCATTGCCCTCCTGTGCAGAAGCCTCAGAAACCTCCGTCAGATGACGAGGACGATGACAGCAACAGCCTGAGTGCGAAGAGCGCTCAGTCCCGGGACCGGCCGGGACGGGCCAAGAAGGAAGTCAAGTACTTTGACGAGTCGGACAATGGGGGAGAAGACGACGATGACGACATGTTCGATTAAAGCAACACACTTTAAACACACTCTGCTTGTATGGAAGTTTCCTCCTCCTCCTGTGTTCCCACAGACTTTTGTACATTTCCTCTTTCATTTTATTTCATTAATGGTGATGTTATAATGATTTTTATTGTGTAGTTGTTTTACACTTTTTATTATACATATACAGGTTTCTTTTTTTATGCTCATTGAAATGTTCTGTATTTGTCCCGAAGCGGCTTTTAGAAGTTTAGAACGCTGTGCTTTTAGCACATTTTAATTGTTGAAATACTATGTAACTTTTTGAACATGAAGTTGAAAAGTAAACAATGAAATGTCCATGGTTTTGCTGGCCTGATTCTTTCATGAGTGAGCATTATTACACACAGAAGAATTCAGGTGAAATTATATTCACACTAACAAATGCTTTCACACACAGTGAGATTGTCTATGTAAAGGTTTCCACTGAATCACCAGTTCCTTATTGTGAGGTAGTTCCTGTAGACAACATCAGTGATGGGTTAATCTTAGTTAGCTAAGTGTAGTCTATATCCATGACGTGCCACTTCGGAATTGCTCTGGAAATTCCGCTGGATGTTCATCCCCTTCCTCTTTCTTTGTGTTGGGATTCTAAACTCCGGTGGATTTATGAGGACTGTGCTCCTCAGATCTCTGCAGGGTAAATCCAGACGGCTAGCTAGACTATCTGTCCAATCTGAGTTTTCTGTTGTACGACTAAAACGTACAGAACGTGTACTACAACGTACACATTCCACCAAAACAAGTTCCTTCCCAAGACTATTTTGCAGCGGCACCATGGCTCCATCTGGAGCTTAGCACCGCTCAAGACAATTGTGATTGGTTTAAAGAAATGCCAATAAACTAGAGTACGATTTTTTTTTTTCCATCCCAGAATTCTGTGTGGACTCGCCAGAGGAGGGCCTCTGTAGGGCTGTGGAGGAAGGTCTGGCAATGCGAGACTAATGTTAATGGAAACCATAGGGCTATCAGTTCTCCCTTTAGCTGTGTCTTTGGCAGCCGAACTTGAGTGTCTGCTGTCGGTTGTGCCGCTGAATGACCGAAAGCTCCATTTCTAAAAGTCTGTTTTCAGCTCTCATATTCAGGTAGAAACTCTAACAGTGGCATACTGTGTGGTTTGGAGTTTTGTTTCACACCTTTGTTCATGTTTGTACCGTCACACATCAGACTTCACCGATCGCTTTCAGCCCCAAGTTACTGCTGCTGCATTGCTGCTTCACATTAAAAGCTTTCTACCAGTGAACTGACAGGAAATGGGACCTAGTAATAGGAAATGCAATGCATCTGTCACCACATTAGAGGAACCTCATAATGGGTTGGGGTTCTATTCTTTAATAAAAACAGGTCAAACTAGGTTTGTGGAAGACTAAGTTGCACATATTTGGTGGGAGGTTAGGGGTACTCCCTCAAGATAATTGTTAGGTTTTATAATAAACAAATGTGTGTGTCCAGAAACGTTGGAAAAGCTAGAGTAGGTAATAAATGAATAAAGAAAAACTTACTGCTACTGGTATGGCTTGAAGAATAGCAAAAATCACCACTAAGCTGTTCATAATTTTATTCTGACTAACACTGTTTTATAATGAACAATTTAGCCTACAGTCACTATTGGAGCATTAAAGAGACCCTTTCATACTCATTTTCAGCATAATATTTGCACTCTCGGTCTCCTAGAATAGGTTTACATGCTTTGATGTTCAAAAAACATACTGCCCATTGCTGCAGCGCCTCTGTCTTAAACACTCTGGGCCCGATGTACGAACGCTTTTGCGCCTACGTCAGGCGTATTTGTTTCGCAATATGCGTGTAAAAGCATGGTGAGGTATGTACAAACAGGCCGCACCGAGGTAAAAGCGCAGACTTCCTGTTGCAGGGACTGAAAATGGCAAATTGCGCTTTTCCGTGTCATGCATATGCATTCATTCAAAATTTTTGCCACAAGGATCACACTTTTTCAGTTGAGTGAACACGAAATTAGCATTACAGATTAGGCAGCCATGCAATATTACAGTTAGGCCTACTGGAAGAAATCAAAGATGACATTGAATCTCCGACTCAGCGTTCACATTCCATTCCAACAGTTGTAAAACTCCTCGCTACATTGCAAATATTGGGATCAGGATCATTTCAAACAGTCATAGCATGCAGTCTGCACTCAGCCGTATCATAGCACCAGTACTTAACGCTTTGCTACAGCGCACTTGTCAATAAATACATTTCCCCACCACTAATGCCGAAATAACATGCATCAAGCTGTTACCTCATGAACAAGCAGATCAACTTTGTTATCACTAAATCTTTGTTTTCGCTGTTTTGACTGACTTGGTGGCTGATCCATGATAGAAAGATGCGCGCAATTTACGGTATAGTGGGCGGAGAAAGGCGCTGATTATCCGATGAACTGCAGGTTTGGTAAATACGACGTGAGCTGAAGTATGACAGCATGCGCTTTCTGCGAGTTGGCCATGGCGCTTATAACGCTGCCTAGTCTGCTCTGATTGGTCAGCTGGCCCACTGTTGTGATTGGTCAACCAAATCCAAACAAGCTATTGGGCAGGCTGCGCTTCCTCAGGCAGCACCTATGGGCAGCACGTGAAAAACTGGGCTGGCTTTCTCAATTATTGACATCACTAATGGAGGAATTTCAAACAGAAATGTGGGCAAGGTGTTTTTAGGCAGTTGAGAAAAAGTGCTGTCTGTGGGAGAGAACGCTCCATTTGGAGTGAAATGTGTTTTTTTTTTACTTATATCTATTACACACACAAAACATTATATAACTATATAAATATATATAAAACTAAAAATAAGCAGAATAGGGGCTTTTTAAGATTTTAACAAAGCGCACAATCTGAATGCAACATAGAACAAATGAGTTGGCACTAATTACTACGATGAATACTACATATTCACTGTATGTCATCAAGATCAGATTCTCTCTAACAAGGTTGTTACCTGGGTTGAGATGTTATGGATACGCACACAAGAATTTAAAATAAATATATTTTATTACTTTGCCAGGACAGTTCATGGTAAAGTTTAACAGTATATGAACATAAAAAGCATATGTTAATGTACAAACAAAGACAATATTTAAAATGGAGAGCTGAAACAGATAGAAGCTCAAACCTCAGAGCAGCTCCTGAGGTTGTCTTCACCCTACGGGAAGGCAGCAGGAGCTGATGGGGAAAAATCCACAACAACCCCCGCCCCTTCCACCCTCGTGCCCAGTAAGACGAGACCATCATGTCTCATAATAACACCACTATACAACACTGCATGTGATTGGTGGTGAGGTTCTCTGATACAGATGGGAAACAGGCGACAGTGGACAGTTTGTGACGTCTACTAACACCTCCAGGACGGACAACAACAGAGCTACTGCTAATGATTGATATTGTGGTTCACTGTCATGTTTTCTGGCTCCTGTGTGAGGTGTTGTATATAGGGTTAGAACGATATGTGGGGCTGTTGTTGAGTTGTTATACCTGTGATGCTACTTTTTTGTGTTTTCTGTGTTTTAATTAGTTGAGAAGCTGGTTAGAAAGTAAGCTTATGCTGCGTTTATGTCATATTGTTTAGACTGTAGTTTCCAACCCGTTCTCACTCTATACTGATGCTTGGTCAGTGTCTCTCAGCATCAGAAACCGACGCAAAAATCCCCCTTCAGCGTCTGTATGGAATGAGCCGGGCAGAGCAGCAGCTTGACCACGGCGCTGTAAGATAACATAGTATTAAGAGAGACAACGGTAGAGAGTAGTATGAAAAAATAACATCTGCGTAAGGAGGTTGGTTTGGGTGGTGGATGGGTCAAACAACACAGGACTTTCCCCCAGGAGACCGGTTTTCGTGTCCCGTTCTTGTCCCGCATGTCACTGAAACGTATATTTTGTAACCCCAGCCACCATCTTTTCCTAAATCTGTCCCGTTCTTGTGCCGCATGTCAGTTAAACATAGGTTCCGACCCAGAGCGTCATAAAGTGATGCCAAGAGTCCCAACCAAGCGTGTCTTAATATGACGCTAAAGGAACATTTTTGCGTCAATAACAAACACCAGTTTCGAGTGGAAAAAACTTCACATCAGCCTTTTACTTGAAATTTGACTGACTCAACTCAATATCAACAAATTCGTGACAGTTACATCGGAATAAAGTCCAATATTAACTATTATTCAGTCAATTCAGCTAATTAAATGGAGCTACACTGTTTGTGTGGTATCTTGTGAAAAATATGTAACAATGAAAATAGCAATGTTGCTATGGTGTGACTACAAGGCTAGCAAAGGAGGGTAAGCTCTGTTGCTTGTTAGCTTATTGCTAACTTTGTTGGTCTGCCGTATGGTGCTGAGCAGGTCGCATGCAGTGGGTCGATCAGAGCTTTTACATAGCTAACAGCGAGTGTCTGCAGGTGGAAACTAGGTTGATAAGAGTGCTTATGAACCAAAAAAGTTACATTTCAGGCTTTAAAACCAGACCAAAGCACTAAAAGAGGCTCAAATGTTCCGCAGGAATGCAGAGTTGGGTGATAATTCTCTGTAGGTTCGTCATTGTTCCTATAAAAATTTCTGATTAGTGCAGCTTTAAGATATTCTCAGCAGAGCATGGTTCTGGGTGTTGTTGAAAGGCATTCTGAGAAACATAATAGAGAAGGTCGATTGAGGGACATGGGCTTAAAAAAAAAAAAGACATCAACCAGGCTGTTATCAAACTGTTTCAGAGTATCTGAAGATCAATTTTTCCTTTGACCGATTACTGGCACAAAACAAAAATCAGTTTTTTAAACCCCATATCGGTTCAACCCTAGTTCATTAGTTAACCTGTTAACCACATAGCTGTCGATTGATTGTGTTTGATTGATTGAAGACAGCTGATTGGCTCCCTGGTTGAGGTGGAGCAGCTCTGTTGTTTGACATGGAACAGGAACAGAACATGTAGACGATACTGGGTGCTGAGGTGACTTGGTGGTCCATTTCTCCTCTTTCTCGTTGTCCCAAATTATATATCTGTTTGTGGAGTTCGACCCGGATGCCCATATCAGTCCACCAAGTTCCATTTCCTCCTCCTTTTTTTAACACGTAGATGTGAGTTGATGTTCTAAAGGACAAATAACTGAGCGTCTTTTCCACAGAGCTGCCAATTGGAATGCAAAGCACACACCATTTATATAACATCTCTGCAGTGAGCTAGATAGTAGAGTATTACAGTTACGTCGGTACAACATTCAACAGAAATGAACAAGAGTAATTCAGCATTGTGAAGTTGTTTCCTAAAGGAACAGATAAAAAGTCCCTGCTGTGGTCAGGCGCCTGAGGGCTGTCCTGACGCTACAGGGGTGGATGTGGACATTCTTCAGCTGTGAAGGTTTTCCAGCTTAAAAAAAAAAGAAAAGAAAGAATAACACCAAGATGCATCCCTTCATCTCTCACCAGGAGAGCAAGACAGAGAGAACCAAGGGAGAGCATTTCCTATGTTACATTGAGATAGAAATAAGTATTTCTTAACACTGCATATCATTCTTCTGACAGACTCCATGACATTATTCACATTCAAACATGTTAAAAAACGAAAAACTGAAACAGCTCTGGTTTCCCTTATGATATGTATTTCTTAGCAGGGATGGAATGCAGATGGGTTTTTATTATGTGCTGCTGAGACCCAGAACCCTTCACTGCCCCAAAGGGCTTTCTTATGTTCCTATTTCAGATCAAATACAAGAAGCTCAATGACTCATCTAGTCGATGCAACAGTTTCACTGTGTTTGTCTCTGCAAATATTGTGAGGTGTTGTTGATGTATGGGAAGATATTTGTGCCAGGTTTTGAATTCACATCTGTATTTATGGAACTTAGTGTCATCAAACTTAATCATTTATCATCTGCTGTTTCCAAGGTTAAGAATGAACTGTCAATTCTCTCAACTTAAAAAAAAAATGTTTATGGACTTTAATCGACAGTATAGCTTGAAGACAGGAAAAGGGAGAGAGAGGAGGGAGGACATGCAGCAAAGGGCCGCAGGTCGGATTCAAACCCGGGCCACTGCCAAGAACTCAGCCTACGTGGGGTGCACACTCTACTGGGTGAGCTAGAGGTCGCCCCAACTCTCAAATTTTAAAGCGTAACTCTAGCCAAAATGCAACCTAGGGTCTTTTTGTGAATGTACCCGAGTCAAACTTCAGTTAAAAAGCATAATTAGGACGGAAGCGCCACTTTTAAGAATGACCTTTGACTTTTGCTTGATTTTCAATTTTGAACAACTCACTTTAGCAGTTGTTTTTTCCGCTTGCTGCCATCTTGCCAGTCAAAAAGTGTCAATCTCCAATTGCGAATTAACGGACTCCATAGTAGGAAAAGTCATTCTTATATGAGGCTCTTTTTTCAACTAAAAGGTCAATATTGGTTTTCACTTACAACAAAACAATGAATTATCCGTGCATTGATATGGAACTAAGCTTTAGGAGCTTTCCATCTTTACTCTCCTCCCTGTTACGTTGCATTCGGAGATCAACACTTTTTGACTGGCAAGATGGCAACTGCTAAAGTGAGTTGTTCAAAACCTTTCTTTTCAGTCCTTCCAGAAAAATGCAGAGTTTTTTTGTGATTGTTGCGGGCAAAAATCTTTGATTATGCGGCACATTTTCTTAAAAAATGCGATGGAATATGCAGGATATTTATGTAATTTTATGCGCTGAAATTGCGGGAACTTTCAAAAACTGCGGTTTGACGAAAAAGAAAAAAAAAGGTTCAAGTCGCATAATTACGTCACTTCATAACTTTCCCATGGCAACAGGTGAAAATGGCTGCTCTTGTGTGAAGTAAATGCAACTTTTTTCAACTTTCTGCTAAGATATATGTGTGATTTTTTTTTCAACAAAAATGCAGGAATTATGAAATCATGCAAGCCCCGCGATACTTTGCGCGGAAATCGGCAATTAATGCGGCGAAAGTGCGGTGTATTTGAAAAAATTCGGCCCCCGCATAAAAATGTGGACTTTGGCTGATTATGCATTGAATTATGCGATCGCATAATCATGTTTTTCTGGAGGGACTGTCTTTTTAGTAAACTCTGTGTACACAAACAATGTTTACTAAAAAAAAGGAAACCTGTCTCTTGTATATATACAAAAGACAAGTTTCCTTTTTTAGAAAAGGCAAAAAAATTTTATTGCCAAATTCTAAGACCCTTAAAAAAAAATACATTTCACTAGTACATTTTTGGTGGCCCAAATGTTAATATTTTTCACACCATTCCCCTTCTTGCCTCTGGCTCTTTGCACTGGATATGCAAAAGAGGTGGTCACTGACCAGAGGGTAAATGTGACTGTACTAAGCTTACAGGGCCATTCAACTACACTGTTCTGGGGGACACATTTTCAGAAGCCTAATACACAGTGAGGAGCATAGATATATCTATGGTGAGGAGAAAGAATAAAGAATGCATGATGACGTCATTCACGTGCATATTAAGTAGCCATGCTGGGGGGAGGAGCCGGTTTGTCTCCCTACATGTAAAACATGGCTATTAGCAGAGTAGCATGCTGTAGGCTAGTTGTGTAAACAGCGCGGAGGACGAGAGCAGCAGACGTTAGCTACCTTGTGTTGGCTCCGTGGAATGGATGAGTACACTGGAGGTTTGTTACAGAGATGATGTATCAGCATGTTTGCAGCCTAAAATTATCCCAAACTTTCTGTCGTTGTCTCTTGACTGTCTCTTCTCTTAGACCCTCGCTATTTTCGTCTTCCTTCATTTGTAATCTGGGCCGTCAGTCTTGTGTTTATATACTGTCTGTGCTTGTGTTGTGTCCACAGAAGCGCAAACCTCTTGTGCGCTAGGAATAATCCTCCGTGCGGAAACACAGTGAGCCGTACAACCTTTGATGAAGCTTCAAGGCAAATTATTTTGCTTCGAGGATTTTTTGTAATCGAATTATTCGAGGAATCGTTTCAGTCCTACCCTGGTGATACTTCGAGCAAAGTTTCATGTTGTGTCGAGCCTTCTTAGTGTTTTAAAATAGCGTTTTTAAACAAAAGTTTGACTTGGGTACATTCACAAAACGACCCTAGGTTGCATTTTGGCGAGAATTACGCCTTAAGCCAACATGGACGAGAAGTCCTAAAAGTACTCACAATGATCTGAAGTTTAAACATCACTTTGTCCAAAACATAGACTGTAAAAATAATGTCCGTAGCTTCCAGGTCTTAAAGAAAGATTGGAAAGAAGTCCGTTTCCAGAGAAGTCTGTAGAAAAATGACCCTACTTCTCACTTAATGTAATTCGTCTGTCATAGTTTCAAATCTTCTTTAATACAGCTGATGTCAATTTAAAAAAAAACTATGGTCCCTTTTATTTTAAATTTGACCATAAAGCAGAGGATGCTTTAGGGGCGGTAACAATGCTAACCATGGCCCTAGCCGTGAATTTGTTTATGTCTCAAACTTCTTAAGACCCTCCCACTGTTTTCACTTCATCAAAGTTAATTGGAACATTTTGTTCACCTAAAAATGTCTTGTTCAGTGTTCTGCCAAATAAGCTGGCTAGCTACCACTAGCATTAGCTGGTAACTTAAGGGAAAGTTTGCAGATTTTCTGTGTACTGCCGTATATGAATGGCACCAGTACCCGCCGGTAAATCTCCACTGGATAACTCGCTTCAAAAGGGTTGAAAATCTGCAAGTTTCCCTCTTTAGCATTTAGCTTAGCCAGCGCCATCGCAACCATACACTTTTGAGGGAACTATACAGAACATAGATTACACACTTAGAATTCGGATATTCAAATACAAATGTTGTGCAATAAGGAGTGATTTTGGGCAGCCCAAAAGCACCCAAACAAGCAAGTTGAAGTAGAAGTTGACCTTCAGTTCTTTTTAACTACTGTTTCCAAGGCCAAGTCATGAACGCATTCTTGAACTAGGCATTTTTTAACTTTGGATATGGGGAACAGTTAGCTCAGATCACCCCAGTTTTTATGCTAAGCTAAGCTAGGCTAATTGATTCCTGGCTCTGGAGTAAGCCACTTCCCAAATAACTATTCACAGCAATGTGAGAAGTCCTACATTTGCTCTGAATTTTGAAAAATATGAGCAAAATTAAATAAAATGAATTAAACCGGACTTGAATCATTTTAAATTCAATAACATTTTCAATAATCCAGATTTGTAAAATTAAATTTCAAATGCAAACAG
Source organism: Perca flavescens (assembly GCF_004354835.1). Lineage (NCBI taxonomy): Eukaryota > Metazoa > Chordata > Actinopteri > Perciformes > Percidae > Perca > Perca flavescens. The sequence continues at coordinate 31,302,626 of NC_041344.1, forward strand.
CATATACAAATTCACCCATGTGACATGTCCTATAACCCTCATGTCATGTAATCTATTTAATCCATGGGGTTGCTCCAAGCTTGTTTGCACTGTAGCATCATGATTTGAACTTGGATTTTAATCAATTTGGTGTAATACCTGTATATACAGAAGTCCAACCAAATTCATTTTTAATCAAATTCAAAACTTGATATACACCTTGAAATGACAAAGCTTAATTTTCAAATTCAGATAAACCAAATTCAAAACCTGCTGGCACAAATATCTGCTTATAAACCTTCACCTTCTAATTTTGTATTTAAACTAAGATTGAGTCATTTGTAGTGCTCAAGACCTACAGTACTTCCTGTTTCATTTCTAAGATAAAACGTAAGCAGTGTGAAAGCATTCCCAAAGCTGTTTAGTATTCTCTGTGGTGGATTTTGTGCTTAATTTATTTAGAGCTGAACTTTGGCCTCCTTTGGTTGTGGAGGGTCTGCTGTTAGACTTCATATTGTTCCGTTCCAGTACTACAGCTACATTTCAATGGTTCAGCATGTTTAAGTGCTAAAGTTAGTGTGTCCCCTGTGCTGTAAGTGAACAACCACTTGCTATCAGAGTTAGGGCTGGGTTCCGAATTCAATACTTTTTAGGCACCGACCGAAATGCCTCCTTAGTATCGAGTATCGCAAAATCATTCAATACCAAATTTCAATACCTAAGGGGTAAATCTCATCAGCATCAGTGAGCCAATAAGCATGCAGCATGCTTCTACCAAGATCTATCAATGTTGGTCACGGTATTTGTATCGGCACTGGTATCGACATTTTTTTAACAATACCCAGCCCTAATCAGAGTGAGTGGAGACATGGTTCAGCCAGCGGGGACAGCAGGGTAGTGAGGGATCTGGGTCTAATAAGAGGATATAATGGAGTTTATTTCTTATTGTTCAGTAGGCTATCATGTGTGACCTGTGTAAGAGAAAAGCAGCTTTCTCATAATTTCAGCTGGACCACCTCATCCAATGCAAGGTACGCCGCCTACTTCCATTAGATGAAGAGCTCAGTTGGATCTACTGTCCAAAGAGAAGCTTTACTCCACTGCACTTCTCAGGGGGGTTGAGAGGTCATCAGGAATCTCCTTGTAGCAACGCATTATGTAATAAAATGTCAAAATGTAATAAATGTTTGCTTCATTATACAATAATATCCGCATTTTGTAATAAAAATCCTGAACGCAATATGTAAAAAAATGTCTCATTTTGTAATAAATTATTACATAATGCGGCAGCACTTTTTTTTCAATGAATATGTACTAATATGGCACATTATATAATAACCAACCAAAATGTATGTATTTTTCTCTATTGGCTTTGAAAGGCATTCGAAGAAAAATCAAAAGGTATTAAATATAGCCAATTTCACCGTAAAATTTTTAATTGCTCGTTGTATCCTAACTTACATGCAACATGGTGCCTGTGAATGCGAAGAACTGCCGTTTTATTACATAATGAAATGAAAATGTATTACATTTTGATGTTTTATTACATAATGCACTCCTTTTGCATCATTGAATGTAGCTTACACCGTCAAGTCTGAAGAGTAATGTGAACGTTCGGAGAGGGTTGGTGGATCCCACCCCACTGTGTGCTTTCTACAATAGTGTACAATCGTCCCGACCCACATGGTCCGGTCATCAGTGTGTTTTAAGGATTGCATTGCCCCCGTGTTTCACTGGTTCTAACAAGACACTTGAAAAGGGAAAGAAAAGTGGGTTGAGGAGCTCTGCTCATAAGGCCATTAACAGAGCCCATGTGCGTTTGTAGAGCCCGGTCGGTAGTACATGCTGTTGGCGGTAGATACACACTCATTAGGTTGACATTTTGGAAATCTTTCAAAAAGGTCAAAGCTGCCATCAGTGATCAGATTCAAAGCTTAAATACAACCTGTGCTAGTTCAGATAGAAAGCAAGAAGTTAAAGGGTGCAAGGAGTGTTACATGTGACCTAAAGCGACGTGGGTTCAGAAAAACTACAGTTTATTAAAATTTGGATCTTTATTTTTGTAGTTTTGGCCATGATTTTCTATCGGTAATGATTGTACTCACCAAAGTAATTGCTGAGAGCTCGGAACTTGGGGATAACACTACAAATATGAGAAACTAAAAATGCGAGAAACCTAATTGGTCAGATGATTAGACCGGTTGTAAAAAGGCCAACAGTTTTTCCAGATTAGCTACCACTTTATGGGAAAGTAAAAAGTCAGGGCACTGACTGAGTGATGCTCAATACCTTTAAGGTATTTGCTGAAATAAATAACCCAGTACTAAGTCATATAAAAACCTTCTCCAGTCAAACAATACCTGCATTCAATCCTTTTTGTACACAGATCTAAAAAAAAAATTCTGATTCTTATTTGCTCAGATAATAAATCTGCACACCGTTTTTTGTTTACAAAAGTAACTAAGTAAACAAAGTAACTCAAATATGTATTAAGCTTAATACATTTAACTTAGTGCAGCAAATGAGTCTTTTCTCTCAACACCAAAACAGTTCTCTTTAGGATCCCAGCAAACCCCCAACGAAAGAATGAACAGTCTCAAGTTCCCCGCTGGACAACGAAAACTAAACTTAGTGACGCCTCTTGCGCTTAATAGTCAATCTTTGATTTTCTTCTAGTGTTTACCGATGTCAGCTCCAGGCGATAACGGCCTGAAAGCGTGGTTTCCTGGTGTAATCACGGAAGAAGTGTGGGGAATTGGAGTAATCTGCTTCTGTAAAAAAAAAAAAATAACGGACTAAGTGACTAAGCAAGATGGACTTTTTTAATTGTCGCCAAGGGCTGGCAAGCTTCGAGACGTCTCTGAACATACACTGGTGAGTGGCCGCACCATGTTGGTTTGAAAGTGCAGCGGTGCGTTTGTGGCGCAAGGCATGTGTGATTAAAGACAGCCATCACTACGAGCTGATGTACATGATCGGAGTAAGGTAAACAGGGTGAATGCCGATCCTCGATCAGTTTAAAAAATCAGCTCCCATCCGATTCTGTGATCGGGATCAGCACATTCCTTGTTGGATTTAATGCGACGTGTGACTGGCCCATACAGTCTGTGGTGTGGTGTAGTCGAGCGCGGTGTTTGACGGAGTTGCCGTTCAGCGTGCTAGGATGCTTCCATTCACATAGCCTAATGGGTATTAAATGTGAGAAAAAACTAATGAAGTACTTTATTGGTATCAGTATCACTTTAAGGTATTGACATAGTCATTTTTTTAAACGATCACAAGCCCTACAGTGCACTCTTTATATGGCTAATAGTCCAGCTATGTTAAATACGGTAGGTCCAAGTTGAACCATGAAGTTGGTCTATAATAATTTCACCTTATAATTTCACCTTATAAAAAAAGTTAAACTAACCTGAGGCTTGTTTAAAAGTGATTGTCTCCCTGCTTGTGTTTGTTGCCCTGTTTGACTAATTTTATAGCAATGACGCATCACGAGAACTCAGCAAAGTTAGGAAAATAAAATCCAAGTCGAAATAAACTGTAGTTTTATTTAAAGTCAAAATTTAGAGGATGATTTTGGTTTACTAGATCTTGTGTCATAATTTCTCTGTTTTGGCCATAATCATCATTAACTTAACCAACTTAATTGCTGAGATCTAGGAACATGGCAACATCACTAAAAAGAAGTCAGATGGTTCAATAGGTTAGTCAAACTTATTTGTAAGACAAAACAAAGATGAATGGTAAAATTATGATCAAACTGTCTGTTATAGGCTATATAATATTCATCACTATCAACTGTCTTGTTTTACTTTGACCTACTATATTTATAGTTAGTAAGTTAGTTATGTAGACAGTTTTCCTGTGCAATTAGCAACAATTCGAGACTAGCTTCTTTACAACCTGTCAGACACCCGGCCCCCGGCAGTCACTGTTCGAACAATATTAGCATAACTGATAAAAATAATGACCAAAACTACAACTACAACAAAAAAAGACCAAACTTGTAATAAAACTGGATTGGAGTGAGGCTGAACTCATGAGCAATAAAACACACCCTTGTTAAGTTCAGTTCACTCCTGGGTTTTGCTGCTACAGCATAACAGTTCTGTTATGACCGGCGGCTTATGCTAGCTGATGTTAGATTGTTGTGTGTAACTGAAATTACTGAGTCAGTACACTATGTGTCAGCATCCCCTTTCTTGCCTCCTGTGCTGCTGCTGTTCAGCAAAAGTTCCATGGACTCACGTCACACCAGGCAAGAGGAGATGAGTGCTGAGACAGGAGGGCAACGTGCCAGTCTGGAAAGAGAGAATGTGGCTTCATGACGTCCGTTTCAAGATTTATTTTCATCTCAGTTTAATGTTGCTGTGCCAACATTTGTATTCCTATGTATTCTCTAATACATTAGTTTCCCTGGCAATGAGACCTTTTTTGTACTTGTTTTCCACTGAACAACAAAATCTTGTTGGCGGAAATTAGATTGAGAAATAGCAAGTAGACTAATGTGTGCAGCCAGACATCTTCCTCATAGAATGGACACTTAAAAATAAAAATAAGCGTGATGCCGTAGGGAAACAGATTTTTCAGGGGAAACAAATTTTGGCACAACATTGGCGTGTTAAACGTGTTAAACCTCTTAACTGACCAGATGATAATAATAAAGTGCAACACAGTTTGAGTTGAATCATGGTCCAGTTAATAACAGGGAAATGGATACAAAAAGAGTCCTATGTGATCACAGCCTGCTGTGGAGAAATCTCTGGCATCTATCAGCAACCTAATTTTCCCAATTAGTTTTGACAGTGAGGTAAACTGATTCACTGAGGAGATACAGCCACCAGATGAGTTGATTTCATAGACCGGCTCATTCTAAATCTAATCCGTTTGTCGGGTCTCTGTGATTCATGTCGAGACTGAGACTTAAACAGATGACGCCAATCTGATGAGTGTGTATCAAAGGCTTCTGCTGTTGTGCTTCTCTCCTTTGAGGAAACAGTTGAACAGATTCGGCTGTTGATATGGAGAGAAGCTTTGCATTCTGGCGGCGTGGATGTACACTCATTCATGTAGAGACATGAACCGAGAAGTGTTGTAAAAGACAAAAAAAAACAGTTTTTAAATATAGGAACAAATATAAAATATTAGACTTCCGTAATGTCTATATGCAATAACATTCTAGATAACATTTTGAAGGACTTACAAGTAGTCCCGCTTTAAACCTTGATGTATCGCCTCAAAGATAATATTTAAGACAATGAAAAAAGCACCACAAAATTCATCATAGGAACAGAGATCTAACCATACAATGGTATGTACAATGTACGTATGCCAACAATACGAGAAATGAGAAGAGATGAGGACAGAGAAAGAGAGAGAGAGAAAGAAGAGTAAAACCACTTATCCAACTCCCGTCATGCAGATAAGAATTTACACAGGAGACCTGAGGAGTATCATCTCTGGCACCTTGCGAGGGCCACGCCTTCCTGTCCCAGAGACATCACGCCAAATAAGAGCTCAATTCAGAATTATACACAAAGCACTGATCCTTTGAGGCCTCCGTGTTGACGTTTTCTTTTTAAGGTAGGAAACTTTAGGGGACATGGGGGAGAAAAATAGGACGAGGATGTAAAGATAACGGAATGCCAAGCAAAGGAGTGGCGATAGAGGGGTTATAGAGCGTCGGCACCTTGCCTGGCTGTTCCTTTTTTGTGCAAAGGAATGTCAGAGAGAGCCTAGGGCTCGTCGCTGGGCGGTGTGGCCGTAGCCCCCTCGGTGTCCGACTCTGGCGACTCAGCTGCGTCCTCGTTCGGGCTTCCCTTACTGCTGGGGCTGGCCCCCGCCTCCGCTGAAGTGCTGTTGCTAGTGCTGCTGCTGCTGCTGCTGCTGCTGCTCTGGCCATCTTGGCCCTCTGAGTTCTCCAGCATCTCCTGGATGAGCGGCGGCATGGAACCCGGGATCTCCATCTTCAGAGAGATGACCCGCTCTGCTCCTGCAAGACCATGATGACAACACAATATGAGGATTCAAATAAAGAGCATGAAAGTTCATTACGGACATTGGAAAACTCATCCCATGGTCTTTTGTCATGATGGATAACACGTCAACGATACAAGTGACAAAAAAATTACGATATCCTCCATATACAACCACTCCCACAACCAAAGTTCCATCCTTATTCAATGTGATGATAACTGAACAAACTCCATCCGCTGATGAAAACCATGACACGTATCTGGCTCTTTAGCTGCTAGATTTTCCACTTTCTTCACTAGCTAATCGCTAACCTCCATTTACCGTTTGGTGCTGCAGGAAGGTAGGAAAGAAGTGTACATCAAACAAATACAATAATATAAAAGAAATCAAGTAAGTGGACATTGAGTTAAAAATTTTTGTTTTGTTAGCAGCTTGAGGCTGTACTCGAAATACTGATAAAAAACAGCGATCTGGGATTGCCTCCACACAGTTCTGACAGACCGACCCCAGTCAACGCTTTCTCATGAATGGGTTCGTACAACAACTTATGCACAGCAATTCGTATGATATCCTATGTAATTACGGCGACCACTGGCTGGTTATGCGACGTGCGGTCACATGGTGTCCGGTCACATGACAGTCAAGTTTAGCGTTACTTTACAGTTATGTTTAGCTGAGAAAAGGTGACTGTGGGCCGGGTACAGGGCACCGTGAGATGATGGTTGTTTCAGCAGCCGTTGCAGTTAACTTTGGCTGACAAAAGGATACTATCCTGCGGCGACAACAGTTAAGTTTAGGACAGTGTTTAGGAAGATTGTGGTTTGGGTTAAAACAACGACCCCCAAGACACTAACACCTGTTTTCTGGGTGAAAGCCCTGTACTTTCCCCTAACTTCTTCCGGGACACGCTTAAAAGCCCCACCCCAACTTCCTCCCTACGTAGATCTTCCCACTCTTATACAGTGGCAGTGAATGTAGTGCATTCGGTAATAAATACATGGAATAACCAACACAATTCCTCTGGTCATACATTTCGTATAAAAATTAAACAAGAAACGTCCAACTGCAGGAACCTTTATATCAACTTTACGTCAGTAATTCTGCGGAGGGTCAGGAGGGCCTTTGAGGATCCTAGAATACACTCAGGCTCATATGGGCTTTAAGGCTCAGCACTATGAGCCAATCCAGAATGTGCTTTAAACAGAAACAGAAAGTTCAAAACTATTGGATTTTAAAGGCAGCCAGTGGAGATGGTCCGAAACCATTTTTTGCTTCCTGATACCGATTCTGATACCTGAACCTCAAGGGCGAGGCTGAAGCACCCCTAAAAAGGGGCTCAGCACCCCTAAAACTTGGAGTAAGTAAATGTTGTTATTCTAACATTTTTGTTTGTCTTTGACAAAGTTAAATAATGTCCAAAACATACTCCGTAGTTTGTGGTTTAAAATGTATGTGTTAAGGATGAAATTGAAAACATCCCCGCTTAGCAAATGGTATCATCCTCTTCTCTTCTTCTACTTCTCCTCTGTACCTGCACCGCTCAGCACGACCGTCATCCAGCGCGAAACACACGCAGAGTGAGAACTCGTTATGTAGTGTTGTGAATCAACTAAGTTGCTCCAAAGCTGTGTCTCACACACCATATCGGTGAATCCCTGAATCACATGTACACCTATAATAACGCCGCCTTCACACTGGCATGTGTGTGCGCGTGTGTAGCCTGCCAGTGAGCAATGGACATACGACAGTTCTTTAAAAGAAAAAAGACAGATTCAGGTGAGAGACTAGGGACAGTCCATAATGATAGTAATGATAATAAAGATGGAGAAGGAGAAAGGGAAAGGGAGAGCATGCAGGAACAACCAGGTGAGGGAACAACAACAATAAATTGACATATAGAGAATAGTGGCAAGCAAAACAGTAACTAATCATACTCCTATACTAACTTATTGGCATTAAGTAGCCTATATTACATTTACTTTTTGTAACATTATTTTTCATCACATTTCTTCATAATAAAGGAGGAGGAAAACAACAGAGAGAGTCCATAAGGGATGAAAGGGAATTGACAAGTGAAAGAAATGAAGAGACAGAGGTAGCGCAACATAGAGACCACCAAGCCAAAGCAGCAGAGACAGAAAAGAGCTGTTCAGACTTAGGGGATAAGGACACTGGTCCTAAACAGTTAAAGCTGTCTCAATACCCTCATACTCAGTTTGGTTCAAAAGTTTCAGATGGGTGGAATACTCAGCTAGACAAAATGCTGCTTTCTGCTTTCCTTGTAGGGTATTTGGCAAAAATGTCAGAAAGGATGCGCTTGTTAATGATGGAGTTAATAACTGGCAAAAGGCACTTAGCAAGTTTCAAAAACATGAAACAACACAGTCACATAAGGACAGTGTGGTTTGTTGGAACAGCTACAAAGCAAGCCTGTCAAAAGGGAATGTTGTAGAGCAGATAGAGGCAGCAAGTACCACTGAAATTAGTGAAAGAAGGCAGTACCTAGAGAGTATTATGGCAGTAACCTGCTTCTTGGGGAAGCAAGGCATAGCATTCAGAGGTCATGATGAAACCGATGAGAGTCACAACAAAGGCAATTTCCTAGAGTGCATGTCACTTTTGACCAAATTTGATCCCTTCTTGCAGAGATACACAGCCCCTTCAAACACCACGTACCTCTCATCTGATAGCCAAAATGAGATGATAGAGTGCTGTTCACAAGAACTAACAGAAAATATCATCAGTGAGATAAAGGGAGCAAATATGTATGCCATTATGGCTGATGAGGCCAGGGATGGAAAGACGGAACAGTTGGCACTCTGTGTTAGATACGTGTCTGTTGAGGCTGCCGTCAAAGAAAGGTTCCTAGCCCTTACAGAGGTGTCACAGTTTGATGCTACTTTGATAACATCTGCAATTGAAAATCAGTTGGTAAGGAAGGGAATTGATCAGTTGAAATGTGTGGCACAGACCTACGATGGGGCAGCTGTCATGAGTGGAGATGTTGAGGGTGCACAAGCCCATTTTAAAAAAAAAAGCACCCTGAGGCAATTTATGTGCATTGCTATGCACATGAGTTAAATCTTGTTTTATGTCACACATGCAAAGCTGTCTCTGAAGCCACAGAGTTCTTCAACATGCTTGAAAGTCTCCATTCTTTCTTTAGTGTCTCCCTTGTAAACCACCATAAGTTTGTGGACACTCAAAAGAAGTTAGGGTTGCAGCCAAGAGAACTTGTGCAGTTGTCAACTACACGCTGGGCATGCCAGCTTCATTCAGTGACTGCAGTGATTGATAATTTCCCTGCTATCATTGAGTGCTTCTCCACAATCAAGACACCTACAGCAGTTGGATTGAGGGCAAAACTCAGTAAATTCTCCTCTATTTGCTGATGGTTTTCCACACTCTCCTGTCTGTAACAGCAGGTTTACACAGATACCTACAGAAGGAGACCATTGACATTGCCCAAGCAGTGACATACAAAAATGCAGTGACTGACACCATGAAGCAGAAAAGCAGTGATACCACTGCCGCAGATCTGTACTCCAGAACAATAGCTATGTGTGAGGCAAACCAGATAGCAGTAGAATCATCCTCAGGACAGAGGCGGAAGACAAAGAGAATGGATGAATATGTTGTTGAGTCAACTTGTGGAGCAGGCAGTGAAACCTGTGGCTCTTCAGAGTCTGAAGATCTCAAGAGGAAACTTTTGTTTCCTTGTCTGGACCGAATGATCTGTAAACTTGAGAGGCGTTTTTTCTGGTGTGAATGAGGATGTGCTCAATGGAATTCAGGCATGCAGTCCAACCTCAGGCCATTTCTTGTCTGAGCCTCATCTGACAGCACTGGCTCTGCATTACCATATTGAACTTAAATCAGAGGAAGTGATAGTTGCAAAAAACTTTCTGAAGCGCAGGCTGGTACAGTTCAGGACATGCTAGCAGTGTACAAACTCCTAGATTCGGAAATGTTCCCTTCACTGAAAGCTGTTATGCAGGTTGCCTTGACATTACCAGTTAGCAGCTGTACATGTGAGCGGTCTTTTAGTGCCTTGCGTCGGCTCCATACATGGCTCAGGAGGACCACAGTGAAAGCAGACTCCAGCACCTAGCTGTGATGTCTATTGAGAAGGAGTTGCTTGAAAAAATTGAACACCAAAGGGTCATTGACAGGTTTGCCACACTCAAAGTGCGGCGACATAGATTAACTCTCCCGAAGTAGAGCCAAATGGGGATTCAGGGGAAATACTTCAAAGATTTCCCTCTCTTTCTTTTTTTTTATATCTTTACTTTCTAAGTATTTTCAAGACCTCTGTAAATAATCTGGATATTTTAGACTTTTTGGTTTTACCTTCTTTTTTTTTTTTTTTTTTTTTTCTTGATGTGAAGCTTGTTTTATTATTATTTATTGATGACTTATATTGGTTTATGAAAGTTCAGACAGGCATGCAACCAGATATGTTAGAGATGGCCATTTGTAAATAATGTACAGAAGATGAATTACATTTTATTGTCCAGGTACCTGTTACTTTGTTCAATGACAATAAAATTGAATCTAATCTAACCACTCTGATGACTGTTGATATACAGTAAAAAGGAGGCACATGGAGTTAACGGTCAGGAAAACCAGCTGAGTGAAGAAGGTTTTGGATGAATCTGGATGTTGGAGTTAGTTAAACCAATGTTAAAATGATAAAGTTATTTTTCAATAGACATATTTTTGGTTTTTGTGTGAAAAGAGGGTGGGTGGTGGCAGATTTCTATCATTGTTGTTCGGTCTGGCTCAGGTTAAACCTTTCGTGAAACATGAACAAACACAAACAATGAGCGCTACAACTTTATTTCATTATCAAGTTTGACAGTCAGTCATAATGGAAAAAGAACATAAATAAACTACTTTAAGTAGATTTTCTTCAGAGCTTAATTACGTGGTATCAGATCAGTGCATAAACTCCAGTACTTTCCGATACCGATACCAGCATTTTAGGCAGTATCGGAGAAGCGTAGTGAGGCTGTAAGCATTCATGTAGAGTTGTATTTCTGATGAATATTATTCCAATATTCACTCTACTTATAGCTCTGTGTTGGTCTCCACCACTCCTGAGAAAAATATCTGGCAAATTAAAGTATAATTTAAAATTAAACTCCCCAACTATATATATATATATATATATATATATATATATATATATATATATATATATATATATATATATATATATATATATATATGGCCTATATATATATATATATATATATATATATATATATATATATATATATATATGGCCTACAAGTCTAGCTGAAATGATTAGACCATTAAACACTTTGATTTACAGAACAGTTTGGATCGTTTCCAGTTTCTACAATTTGAGGATTTTTCTGCATTGAGTACTTTTACTTTTAGTACATTCCTGATGACCCTTAAATTATTTTACTTCAGTAATATTTTTAATGCAGGACTTTTACTTGTAACAGAGTATTTTTTACAGTGTGGTATTAGTACTTTTACTTAAGTAAAGGATCTGAATACTTCTTCCACCACTGCTCTGCAGCTTCTAGATATTCCACTTTCTTTACCAGCCAGTCGCTGACTTTGTCTGTTTACTGTTTGGTGCTGGAGTAAGGTAGGAAGTGTACATCAAACGAATGCATTAAACAATATATACCTCTTTAAGTCTTATTGTTATTGATGCAACAATGACTCTTCAATCACACACAATAAAGGAAGTGAAATTAGCGCCTGAGACTTTAATGTGGGGTTTGCTGCTTGAGGGACAGAAGAAGAGGATAATATAGAAGATTTGTGGTGGTAACACTTTACTTGAAGGTATCAACATAATCGTGACATGACACTGTCATTACTATGACATGACACTGTCATGAACATGTCATAAATGTTATACACAAGTCATAAACGTTTATGACTTCTGTCATTAAGTGTCATTCAGTTTTTGGCATGACAAATTGACACTGTTTGGGTTGTCTTGATTATGACACCTTGACATTAATCAAAATGACATTTACAGAAGTTGTCTTGGTCATGACAAGTTGACATTAAATTTGTTTGGGATGTCTTTGTAATGACAACTTGACATTACATTTCTTTGGAGTGTCCTTATTAAGACAATTTGACATTAAACCGGATGAAATTATGTCAAGTTGTCATGACAAATACATCCTCTGGTAATGTCAATCTGGACAATGTCAACTTGTCATGACAAAAACCGAATGACACTTAATGACAGAAGTCATAAACATTTATGACTTGTTTATAATGTTTATGACAGCTTCATGACAGTGTCATGTCACGATTATGTCGATACCTTCAAGTATCAAGTATTCAAGTGTTACCCTTGTGGTTTTCGAGCCAAAATTGTGGCAGCATGTGGCTAAACCAAACCTTACAGGCGTCAGTGTGCATCAGATGAAGCAGTTGTTGAATTGTCTAATAGTATCTCAAAAAACCTTCCGTTGCCAAGTGGGAGCAGCTATTTCGGGCACACTTAGTTCTGGAAGTAAATAGTCATTCTTTTCTTAGACAATTACAGGTGACTCACAGTTGAAGCACTGAATCCCTCCTGTTTGAATCGTCAGTACAAAAGATTATCAACTGTGTTAGAAATCCTGAATCTGGTGTTTTGATGAAAAAGTCTATGAGGACACAAGCTTGTGAACATGAAAACTTGAGGTGAGAAGTAACTTTGACTCTAAGAAAACTAGGGCCCAGAATCATTTATCCTTAAAGTGATACTGATACCAATACTTTATTTGATAACTTTTTTACCTACTTCATTCGATACCCATCATGAATTGCAGCATCCTGGAACACTGAACTGCCAAATCGGTCAAATACACCACGCTCGACTTCACCACACCACAGACTGTATGGGCTGTAGCTGTTGCGGTAGTGGGCCAAATAAATAATAATAGATAAATAATCATCGAAAATGTTGATTTATGAAGAGAAGCACGTGACCAGCACCCACTATGGTTGCAAGAGACTGAGCTCCGGCACTCACCTCTGTATTTCACCAAATAACCGTGTCTATTACTTTTTCTTCGACGCTAAATCGTTTTGTCTGTTATCACAGTGTAAACTATCTATGCGTTCAGAGAAATTTGCTAGCATGTCGGTGACTAATGGAGTGGTGGCTAACGGAGTAACTGATGATAATCAACCGGGTCTTGAGAAGCAGCTAAGTCAGTGATCTAAAGTGCAGTGAAGGGAGTGCTGGCCGAAATTAATGCCTTGCAACAACACATCGGGGCAGAACCTGAGATGCAGGAAATCATGGTATGTGAACCGGACCAATCTGCGTCACATTTACGATCCAGCGGCTTTGGATGCCTGAAGGGATACAACACGAGCTGCACGCTGAACGCAACTCGGACGTGTTCATCTGCCGCGCTGCCCTGGAAGCAACCCACGGAGGGAGAGAGTTTGCCTTCGCTGCAGCTGCAGAGCCGGGTATTTTCTGACTGGAATTAGAAGAGGAGGAGGACGCGCTACATGCACGGATCACACACAAGAAACTGAAGGGTGATGGTGGGACTTTGCGTTCGATGCCAGGGCTGCGACTGGAGGACTCAGCACCTGTGGACTAAGGGTATTTGGGCCACTGAGTTTGACTGGAGACTGTAAGAAATCTATACTTTTGAGGACACTTAATCGGGCTGAAAAAAATGGAACATGATGAATCCTGAAGATGTGCTATGTAAGTTTCGTACCTAAGTTTTAAAGGGACACTTAACCAGACTGAAAATACATGATAAATACTGGCTGGAAATCCTAAGGATACTGTATGTAAGTTTCGGAGCCAAGCTTTAGGGACACTTATCCAGACTGAAAATACATGATAAATGCTGGCTGGTCAGTTTACAGTATATGTTCGTTAACATTTAAGCTAGACTGAAAGAACATGAGGGATACGGTGTGTTCAGCTCATAGTTTTTCACATAGTTTAGTCCAGAAATTGATCAAAGGTGTGTATTGTCCATGTTTAACATAAGAATTCACTAGACCTGTTTCAATTAACCTGTGAGTTAAGACAGGAGATGTAGTTTTGAGCTGGAGTTTTGCGCAAACTGCGTTTAATGTGGTCACACATCTTACAAATAGGGGAGGGGATCTGCGGTCTTAGAGGGTTAGGGGAATTATTTTACGTTTTATGTTTTTGTCCCACCTTGCTCAGAGCTAACAGTTCACCCTTTGCTACAGATTTGTGAGCAGAATCCGGTAGGGTACTCGAGACACGTATGCGTGTAAATTTTGAAGATGGCTGAGCTTTCCTTACAGTTAACATCAGGGGGCTAAACGGGCTAAATTGCTGGACTACTTAAGAAGGAAAAACGTAGACATGGCACTTATAGAGGAGTCACATTTACGTAAAAGATATAAATCGTCTACAAAATAAATACTTCAAGGTTGCTGCCTCATCTAATGACAACACCAAAACCAAGGGCTCCATTGTGTTGCTGTCGCGGAAATGTGCACTCACCGTGGATAAAAGCAGTAGATTTATCAGGCAGGATATCTTATATATGTACCACGATAAGAAGTAGGAAAATAACCTTTGTTTCGGTATATGCACCGGCTAACCAATGAATTGCTCTCTCTCAATAAATATTCACTAATTATAGGGGGAGAAATTAATGCAGTACTTGATTTAAATCAGGATAGATCAGGGGTCAGTCACACAAAAGCCCAAAAACGCATATCAAAGCAGTTGTGGAATCCCACCATTTTATTGAACAACAGGCATGTGGCATCAACCATTAGCGTTACAATAATAACCCAAAGCAAAATTACATATTTGGGCATCACCATACACGCATCCCTACAGCAAGTTGTCCAGGACAACTATGAAACTATGTTAAGTAGTGTTCAAAGGGATCTGGCCAATTGGTCTGCGCTGCCGGCATCACTCCGCTCCAGAATTGCTGTTGTTAAAATGAACATAGTTCCTCGTGGGGCCATCAGAGTGTGGATGGACCCCTCATCTACAGTTCCATGGAGAGAAATAGATCAAAACCTCACTAGAAGTCTAAGACTACAATACCTTACCTTTGCAGGTGTGTGTCCAAAAAAGTATGCTAGCCTATGGCCCTATTATCACCAACACATTGACTAACTTTAAACAGGTGGAGGAGAAACTATGCTACATCAACAAGTGACTGTAACGTCTGGTAATGTCTGGTAACAAACCCTTTGCTTGTAAGCAGTGGAGTGACTGAGGCATTTATACTGTAAACCAGTTATTCAATGAGAAAGGTATGTTGAGTTTTGAAGACCTAAGAGCTAGTTTTTAGATCCCCAGGACATCCTTCTTATTGTATCTGCACTTAAGATCAGCCCTAAAATGAGTACCATGGAGAAAAAGTCTTGAGGCGCACCCAATCATTAAATGGTTTGTTGATTTTCCTGTGAGAGGATTAGCATCCAAGATCCATGCTAAACTGTTGCAAGTATCTATAGGAGTTCTCCTATAGATACTTAGCAAAGAAATGGGAGCGAGAGCTGAGCCCTGAGGGGAATGCAATTAATTGGGAGACAGTTTGGGATATTTCCCATTGCTCCAAGAACCCAAATCACCAGCAGATCCACTTCAACATATGTCATAGGACATATTGGACTCCTCAGAAGAGATACGTCTCTAAAGTCATTCCCACTCCCTATTGCACGTTCTGTCAACCTGAACAAACTGGAACTTTCCTGCATATGGTGCATGAGTTCTGGAATAAAACAATATCAATAATATCTGAGGATGTCAACTTCCTACTGACCCGATTGTTTTGTTACTTAATGACGACTCTAAATTACACCTGCTTGGGAGACAGAGGAAAGTTTGGCTAGCTGGCTTAACTGCAACCAAGAAAATGATAGCTTAGCGCTGGCTCCTCCCCCCACCCCCCACTCGCTTTGTATAAAACAGTGGTTGGCGTATTTTCTAGACGTAGTTATGCTTGAGCGAGGTCGGGAAGTTCGGTCTGGACGCGCTCCGTTGAGAAGCAATTATTGCCCGAACAGGATCTGTTCGGACCAATCAGATTGTGGGACAGATGATCAACAGTAACAGAATCAACCACGTCACCAAAGAACGCTTGGGTTGAATTTGTTTACAACAGGTGGCTGCCGCTGGAGAATTGAGATGTGTAGATTCCACCATCTGTTACAGACGATATTGACAGCGCATTCATTTTAAAATCCTCAGCGGAGGAGCCTCAACAACTGCCCAAATGCACGGTAGCATTGTATGGTGGAGCGAGATAGAGAGTGAGTGAAGAGAGGGAGCACCCAGCGGCGTTAGAAGAAAGCACGGTAGCGTTATATGGTGGAGAGAGATAGAGAGAGACTGAAGAGAGGGAGCGCTGGCGCTAGAACAAAGCCGTGAATAAGAGAACTAAAATGTGTTTTCGCCGATCCATCTCTAGAAATGCAACTGTAGCGAGCATGTCACTATCACTAACGTTATCCACATTTATATTTACAAGCAACAAATCCAGCTGCAAAAAAGTCTAAAAGTCGGAAGTTAGAACGAATGCATTGGGCAAAGAGTGGTTGCTATGGAGACGATACACAGTGTTGAGTTCTGTTGACAGTTGAGTTGAGTTCCGTTGCTCTGATTGGTTGTAGGTCTATCCAATGAATGCAGAGTTATTTTTTTTCCTGGTTCGGTTGGAACACGCCCCATAATCAGAGCCCAATGGAGCGGTTTTAGACTCACATTCTGACTAGAATCTGAGTATGACCACGTCAGGCTAGCTCTCTACAGCAAGGATTAACAAAGCCAAATCATCGACTATAGACCTATGGAAAAACGCAGCAGCACAAGTATCAGTCCTAATGACCTCAGCATCACAAGAATTAGAGGAGAGTGACTAGGCAAGGTGTGAATTCTGTTTTTGTTTGTTTGTTTGTTTTTGTTTTCCTCGAGACCGCAGAGGGTGGGAGAGGGTTTTTGTTCTTGTTCAATTGTATTTGTATGTTCTGTGTATTCTAAATATAAGGGACTGTTTGTTATTTATTTAAGGGGCCACCGGAGGAGTTTTTGGACCTTTTGTCAAAAAAGACTTACAACAATACATTTTGTATGACCCTCCAAAATGATTAGGAAAAGAGGCATGACCCTCCCCAACATTTCATTGATGCGTTCTATACTGGTTTGCGCTTGGTAAAGAGGTACAGATGCCCATTGTTTGTTTACAGCTATGAGATACGTGGCTTAACCTCTGCTTTCTCATCTTACGCATTACACTCCTCGGTTATGGTGTGGTGGTCATTTCAGTAGATTTACTTACTAACATTGTTGGGGAAACACAATAAGCATGGAAACTAAATGCACACTTCCTGCATTACTGCATTACTTCAAATACTAAGTTACTCCTCTAATAAACTAGTATTCACATGAAATAAAACAACAAAACATTGAGACCACCAAACGCGCAATCAAGCTGACAACAAATTTATATACATGGCATTTAGGAAACCTTTATGTCAACGTTGGCATGGCAAGATGTCCAGTGCAACAGTAATTTTCGTTTTTTGCGTCCTGCTCCCATCGTCAGCCAGGTAATATTTTTTTTACTAAAGCAGTATATGAAATCAGATGTATTACCTACCACCATTTAGTTGTTTTGTGTTATTTAAAATATTTCTAAAATATCTGGTCATGCCAAACGTAATCATTTTTTAAACAATGCAATTACCCGTTTCAGCCACCAGGGGGGCAGCGCTCCTCTTGCCCCCAGCAAACTCCACATATGCGGTCAGACCCATCTGCTAGGTTGCTGATGGGGGGCCGAGACTGAGAGCTACATGGAAAAATATGCACCAAACTTTGAAATGATGTTCTTTTCATGAATACAAAAGTTGGGTGACCCTCCCTCCCAGAGTAAAATATGTTGGACGACCCTCCCCCCAGCAAAGAATAAAAAGACATGACCCTCCCCTATTTTCCTCCGGTGGTCCATTCCATAAATACCGAACGGTCCCTAAAAAAACACAATAAAAAAATGTATCTAAAAAAAAAAAGTTGATTTATTGACAATGTGGGTAAAGGAAAATAATAGAACAGCTAGAATAGTCTGGTAAAGAAAATGACATCACTTGACTCTAACACAGCCTTTAAATCCAGCAAAAGACAGCACTTACCATATTACGATATCCAAACTCTAAGAGGATATCTAAATCACAATATCGATATAATATCGATATATTGCCCAGCCCTACTTTTGACTGCAATCTCCTAACATGACAGTAAGTTGCTATCCTTCCTACCTTTAGCGCTGATGCTGCGCAGGTCTGTGATCTTCATCAGGGTTTTGGGGAACATGTGCGGTTTGCTGGGCCGCCGCTTCCTCACGTAGATCTTCAGAGCCTCCAGGAGCGGCTCCTGGAGCTGGTCCACCTTGGAGGGCTCCTCCAGGTCTTGACGGTCTAAAACACACACACACACACACACACACACACACACACACACACACACACACACACACACACAGTGGGGTAGGTGTTTCTGTCTGTGCAAACTGTCAGCTAGTGGAAATGGCAGAGTTTTAGTTTTTGATTATGAACTTAATGGCCATGGTCCCTGTTCATGTTGCACAGACATTTTAATTGCATTTTGTGTCTGTTAAGAGGCACAAAGGCACATTTTATCTTATGCCCCCATAACTGCCGTTTTAGCTGAGTGGGAGCTCTCGACATTAGCTGCAGCAGCTTCGTGTTGCTCGCACCGATTCGGCTCGTTTTTTTTGCTATCAACAGTACTCATATACATATAGCGATCAAGATTAACGTAAAACTTGCCCGGAGTTCTCCTTTAAACAGTTTCTAACACTAATAATTTTACATTTACAAATGTAGCTACACCGCCGAACGGCATGCTGGGTAACATTACAGCTGCTAGCCTAGCTAGCCAGGTAGCATAACAGTCTGTTAAGCTGGGAGAGGCTCCGGTCGCTACTGCACATTCAAGAACAGAAAAGAAAGTTAGCTAGAGGATGAAGAAAGACCGGAGATACACCAGAGCAACGTGTGCTCAAGAGAGGAGCAGTCTGTTGTTCTGAAGTTTTTTGTTTCTAAAAAATCTGACATAATTTAGCCACTGTTGTTGCCCGTCGCTCTAACGTTACTCGGCCGTGCTAACGTTACCGTGCTAACGTTACTGTGCTCGGTAAATGAAACGGACTATGAAGCATGCAACATCATTATGTCAACTCATTTGGTGCAGAGGAGAAACTGCAGAGATGGTAGCAACTTGAGCAGAAAACTAATTTGAATTCCTTTTCTTTCGAGTCGTAGTGTTAAGCTCTGATAACTGGAGGTTTTAAAGTCTCAAACAGCAGGCGAGCAACAGCTGAACGCATTTTAACTTATCAGCAGACGTGCTCTTCAAAGCTATCCATCTATTCACAGACCACATTTCTGCACAGTGATAATTTAGAGGCAGTTTTATTTTGGCTCCAGATTTCTCAGACTCCTTGTACATTTATCATGTACTGAGATATACACATATATTTATAATTATCACGGTTTATGGCACACATTAAAGAACATGAACATGAACAATTGTAGTTTCACTTTACATGACAGATAAATAAATTGATTGATTGATGTTTATAGCTTTTATTTGACGTTATTATACATCATATTCAGCCATTGGCTATGTGGAGAAGACCAACCTTAATTTTATTTTCATCACATTGCATGCTCTTAGCACCTCCTTGCACATCGGGGTTACTGGTGGACGCCACACCTTGCGGCCGTGCATTTGCGCGGCAGTCAAACTGCAAATCGTCACCAATGAAAAGGGAACTCTCTGCTGAGCTCAATGATATCTCAAACAAGACTCTACGTCATACAGTTCTAGGGCTGTCAACGAATATTCTAAATTCGAATATATATATTCGAATAGTTTTAAAAAAACGAATTTCGAAGGTGAAAATTAATATTCGAATTAAAAAAAAAAAGTGTAAAAAAACGCTGGCGGTAGCAAAGGATGTCTGCTTCGCTAGCGCGCCTGAAAGCCGTTACATACTGGATGCAGCCAGATGGCGCATACAAATGTGACATCATGAGATCGCCGTGACTATTTATACCTGCGCTGGTGGTCGCAACACTAGTTGCAGTCTTCTCCTGAACAGCGGTGGCGCTAATGAGCAAATGCTACCGACGCTGCCCTTTCTACGGACTAGAAGAAGAAGAAAAAGGTAAACAATGGCAGAACTGGCAGCAGCATTGACGTCAATGCTTCGATGTGATTCACTGACCTACTTCGTCGGATCGAGCCTTTCATTCACCATAAAAGAACTCGTCTTAACCCAGTAAGTTTACCAGAGAGATCTGCAGTCACTCTGAGAGTCCTGGCATCCGGTTGTTGGCGAACTCATTCAGGCTCCTGTTTCCGCTTTGTCGCGCGCCGCTGAAAAAAGAGCCGTGCGCGACCTCGGCTCGGCCGGATCTTGCATCATTTCGCGCGTCGCGCGCCACCTTGGATGCATGCGCAACCAGATGTTCAAATAGTTCGAATATTCTGTGTTAATTTAGAGGGAATATTCGAACGTCATTTTTGAGCAATTTTGACAGCCCTATACAGTTCATTAGCTGTGAAAGGGGCGTGGCTAAAGCATAGGGGGCAGGCCAAACCATGAACAATGGAAACGGAACTCTCTGCTGAGTTCAATGATACCTCACACAAAAGTGTACATCAATTGGGTCATTAGTTATAAAAAAGGGACGTGGCTAAATCACAGGGGGCGGGTCAAACCATCACCAATCAAAAAGGAACTCTGTTTAGTTCAATGACACCTCACACAAGAGTCTACCTTAAATGGTTCACAAGTTATGAAAGGGGGCGTGGCCTGAGTACATGGGCGTGGTTAAAGTATAGGGGCCGGCTAACCGGATTTCCTGTTGCCTGCCGGATGACCACAAATTAATATTGGCCTGTAGATGTCCTCAGGCCTGGACCCTTGTTGATCATGGGAAATTTCATCCAGATTGGAAAATGTACACTAAAGTTATTAACAACTTATTCGTTCATCGATAAATGCTCAAAATGGCAGCCACGCCCACACCGTTGGACGAAAAGTTTTGCTTTTAATACATTTTCATTGTTAAGGTCTTAAGATGACACAGACCGAATTTGAAGTCAATCTAATGAAATCTCTAGGAGGAGTTGGTTAAAGTATAGCACCTTGACTTTTAAGCCTACTTCCTGTTGCCACTAGGGGGCGGTATGACTTTGAGTAAATATTGGCCTTTATTTGCCCTCAGGGTTGGACTCTTATGAAACCTGAAAAGTTTCGAGCCAATTGGACAATGTACACTCAATTACACCCACTTCCTGTTTCGATGGCAAAACGCACAAAATGGCCGCCCCGCCATGATGAAACGTTTTTCTTTTAATAACATTTTATCTTTAACGTCTTAAGATGGCACAGACCAAATTTGAAGTTGATTGGATGAAATCTCTAGGAGAAGTTTGTTAAAGTACGATGTGGAAATGGCCAAAATCTTTCGAACTTTAGCTCAAATGAGCTTTGTTGTACGTCTTGACATGCCACATATGTGTACCAAGTTTTGTTAGTCTACGTTAAATGTACTGCAGGGGCTCAATTGTTTTAAATTTGTAGGGGGCGCTAGCGAGCCATTTTAGTGCGGCTATTCCCGATACCCGTAAAATACGTAAATTTTCACCAGGATTGATGCGACCGCCAATTTTGGTGAATTTTTGTATGTTAAGCCCCTCAAAAAGGCGATTAATTTGCCGGACGAATAATAATTCCTTCAATAAGGCCTTTGCCGCTGTTGGCGCTCGGGCCCTAATTACGTTTTACAATAGTATAATATAAACTATATAATGTTTTAGATATTAGAATCCTGTGACACATGGTCTGTTGTTGAACACACTACACCACCAGGCCATAAGGTGGCAGTGTGTGCATGCAGATCAGCAGCTGCTGAAACCTGCAGTCAAGGTGTGTGACTTCAGATGCAACCAGAGGTGTCTCGCGCTGTTCCTGGATTATGCAAGAGTCTGTAATATTTGCAGAGGCTCTGGGGATTGAGTATCTAAACATATCATTGAATAAAACCCCAGCAGTTATGGAGCCTGAGCCCTGATGGAAACGAAAGGTAGAGGGTGGCAGATAGTAAGAACTGTGTAACTTTAAATGGACGTACAGTAGAACTTTGTGTGTGTATATGTGTGTGTGTGTGTGTGTGTCATGGGCAGATACTTGTGTGTTAATGTGTGTGTAGCCCAACATGAGGTAGTTAGTCATGCTTCAGGTATCTCGGTGGAAAACAACCAGAGAAGGCTTATTCCCTCTGAGAGGGCAATTCAAACAGTCCACTCAGCTGCCTGACTCTGCAGTGACACCCCCCCACACACACACACCTTTGTTTGGCAGTCAAGATAGTACTACCTCACTGATAGCAACCTGTGGTTGACCTGGTTTCTGACTCCTGTGGACTCTAGCTTACTTCCATCCCAAACTGGGCTGCAGCTCCAGTCAATATTTATCTGGAGAAATCAATACAGGCGGACTCTGTTGAATGAAGGAGCAGCTAAGCATGGTTTGAATCTGGAGTGGATCACTTTATTCATTCCACTTGATGTACTCCAAGACTACACCATCAACTCTGTTTACATCTTTAAATCAGAATTTATGCTTAATATATGATGTAAGCCTTTAACTTGACATTTGCCATTTGACAGAATGAAGGAGAGTTATGGGATTTTTAGACATTGATGCTCAATGGGTGATTCTGCAGATACCTGATACTTTACAAAAGTATTTCCCAACCTGGGGATCAGGACCCTCCAAAGGTTCAGAAGCTAACTCTGAGTCACAAGATAGTTACCAAGGGACTTACTGTTAAAGTCCAACTGAAATTAAAATTAATGATTTTTTCAGGTACAGCATACAGATTTGATCTGTAATGTATATTCCTTATTCTTTGGTTTCATAACTGTACCTCATCTGTGCATGTACCAAATTCAAATCCAATCATTTCATTTTAAGTTGATTTAAGAGTTGATTCTTAGCAAAAAAACCTTTGTTCTTTCACAAATATGTGCTCATTCATGTGTAATTACTTCCACCAACTAGTCAAAGTATTTTCGTGCGCGTAGAATCAGCCATTCATACGAGCGACTTGCTCGAATGACAGCTGCCATGTTGCGCTTCCATCTTTAAAATACATTAGCCAAAGAGGGACATACCTCCGCCTTTCGCGCTTTTAAACTCAGTGGCACCGTGACAAATGCCAGGGCGGGGGAGAAGATAACGGAGTCGCCAAGGAAGTTAAAAAGAGAATTAAAACGACAACGTGACAGGCAGAGCAACAAGACCAAAGTTAATATTGGAGTGGGTTTTCCAAAATGGAAAGCGCTCATAAGGAGCAAGGATTTAAAAAATGGACACCGAAGTTGCCTGCTTTCTTCTCAAAAGGTAATTCTGCCTATTTGTGTAAATTCAAAGATTTATAGTTACTTGACTAACTATAGCATGGTTGTGCATAACGCTAGAACGACGTCTGGGATACTTTTCCTCGTTTCAGTGATGACAAAGGATTGTCTACCTTGTAACATAAACATAATCATATGTGTTGTGATTTCCCTGGCAGACAACTCAATTAATTGAGTTGTAACACAGACTAGCTACAGCTAGAACAGCTGCATGTAAACGATGAAGATACTAAGAGTTAATTTTCGGTTTCATTGACATGAACTACGTTGCTTCTCTCCTACGCTGTAAACATTGCCTTACACTATTAATCTCGTACAATATACAGAATAACGATAGCACTGATACTTTACTAACATTAGCTTGCATATGTTTGGGAACCTGATAGCTGATGTTAACAATGAAATGGTACCAAAATAACGGACAAAGTCGTACTTCTTGGAATAATACACCACTGTAGGAGTTAAAATGCGCTCGGAATGGGGGAGGGGGCGGGGGGCTATAAAGTAATATTCAGTTGGTTGTCATATAAATGTAACCGCTTACACAATGTAGCTTTAAAGCAAGTTCATAGATGCATTTCCATCCACCTGTTTTTATGTGCATTTTCAATTTGCACATAAAAAAAACCTGAGTGGAAGGCACTCAGTATCGCAAAAAAAGTTTGGTAACTCTTGAAGTTTTCTATATAAGAGTGACATGACAGTCATGAACACATGACACTGACACTTGTCATGACAAAAACCGAATGACACTTACTAAAAGAAGTGTTATGTCATAAACAATTGACTTTTATAATGTTTTATGACACGTTCATGACAGTGTCATGTCACTCTTATGTAGAAAACTTCAAGTGAAGTGTAACCAAAACTTTTATAGCGAAACAACATCTCAAAAAGAGCCTCAGCCTACATTAGCTTTCTAACTAATACCGCCTCCTTAGCTAGCATTGTCACGTCGCGTCCTGCATCTCAGCTTGTTGAACAAGCCACCAAACAAACATTAACTGGGGGCATGGGCGTAATAAACATAATTTCTCAAGAGCAAAAAGGGGACGCAAATCATACAGCCAAAATTGTACTCATATAGTAGGCTTGCAAGGCTGTTTTATTCACTTTAAACATTGGATGAAGTGACTCTTTTCTCTAATATAGAAGATGCTGAACTGAGAACTGAGCCTCCTAGCAGGTAACCTAACTTACTAGACAGCCAGCTGGACGGCCACCAAATTAGTAAAGTTTAACATCTTAATGTTTCATTCACACACTCTTTTCACAACGTAGATGCACAGTGCTCTCGCCAGATGACGAACAACCTTGTTCGGCTCATTTTCTGTAACCAGTGTAGCATGAAAGCATGGTGGATGGACAGTCTAGCCTAGCTAGCTGTCTGGATTTACCATGTAATGTAACAGGAGCAGCATAGTCCTCATAAATCCACTGGAGTTTAAAACGCCAACACAAAGAAAGAGGAAGGGGACGGACATCCGGCCGAAAATGAGAGACATCCGGCAGAATTTCTGGCGGCACCTGAACAATCCCGGAAATGAAACGTTGTCAATATAGACTAGGTAGGTCCTGACCCCCTCAAGATTCCCCCCTATGCACTGCTATTGTCAGTTTGCAGGCTATACAGTTAATTAGCTAGTCAGCTTTGAATAGCTTTGAAGGTCATCATCTGTGATTTCAGATGCTAAATGATGTGTTCCTTATACTTCAACAAGACTGCTAACCCAATCCCCAAAAAACATATTTATTGCCCTTCCCTTTCTGCCCCGGCTCACCCACCTCCGGAGATGAGACAGATGGCGCTGAGGAGGCCTGTCTCCGTGTCGTCCATCTCGATGGGCAACAGTTGGTTGGCAAAAGTGAACACCAAGTCTGTGAGCGGGCCAAAGCCAGCGTTGTGCATCTGCGTCCGGTTGAGGGTCAGCCCGTCCGAAAAGGTCATTGTGTCCTGGTCAGGGGTGTACCTCGTACAGATGCGCAGGATCTGACAGGGAGCAAAGGAAGGAAGGGAGAGGGATAGTCAGCAGGGATTTAGTGGACAGGAAACTTAAAGTTATATACAGTTGGTGTTGATTTATAGTTTGGCTTCAAAAATCTTGAAATTTAACAGTTTTTATTGCACAAACGACAGACTTAGTGTTCACCTCCATGCTATTGTTAGTAAGGACAATATTCCAGAAAAGCACTAAATCATCAGTTGTCAGGTTGAGTAAAATCCCTTTGACTGATGACCACGTACTTTTGGAAAATGGCTGCAAAAGGATCTGCACTAAATTCCATTTATTAATCATTCATTTATAATTTATTAAGGAGTATCAACATGTATAACAGCATTATAATTTATAATCTCTTGTGAAAACCTACCTAGACTAAATTGTTTAACAAAAGTCTTTGCTTCACAAAAGCAGCTTAATTTATGATTAAAATGGTAAATAAATGTCTAAAATGAACATCGCTTGGACTTGCTGGTGCGTCTGTTGTCCTCAAAGGGTTAATCATAATCAAATAGACTGAAAAAGCACAAAAAAGCACAACAAATTGAACTGCCCTGCAAGTTTAACCACTTGATACACATATGTGATCATGATGGTTTTAATTTTCACAGCATTATTTACCTGATATATCACTGTAACCATAGCCATGACTGATAATAATCTGCAAAACCAGGGCAGGTAGACTCTAGAATGAGAATCTGGTTCTGTACCAGAACAAGTTTAAAGTGGCCATATCATGCTCATTTTCAGGTTCATAATTGTAATTTGAGATTGTATCAGAATAGGTTTACATGGTTTAATTTTCAAAAAACACCATATTTTTGTT
This sequence comes from Perca flavescens, assembly GCF_004354835.1. NCBI lineage: Eukaryota > Metazoa > Chordata > Actinopteri > Perciformes > Percidae > Perca > Perca flavescens. The sequence continues at coordinate 31,328,886 of NC_041344.1, forward strand.
TTACTGCACATTGCTCCAGCTCCTCTTTTCACCCTGTGTCAGGTCTCTGTTTTAGCTATAGAGTGAGACCTCTCAACTTCTGTAAGATCTTTGTTGTCAGTCACACATGCAAAAGTAGTAGTAAGGATTACACATGAGCTAGCTAGCTGTTTCTCCAACTTCGACCTGTACAAGGCAGGATTAGCTTGGAGACTTTTTCTAAACGAGGGCGAACTTCCAACTTTGCATGGAATACCTGCAGAACAGGGACATGTAAGTAGTTCTATACAATTAATTTTGTAGATTAGGGTGAATTTGTGTGTGTTGTAGCAGTATTTTGCCATTGAGAACGAGCTAGCATGCTAGCGCTAGCATGCTAACGGTTAGCCCCCTAGGCCCCTCTTTTCAGCTAGTGACGTAGAAAGCCGTGCAGATTTTGCACAGCTCACCCGGAGACTGAAGGCAGGACATATTCAGAAACCTGTATCTCACTCAAAACAGCATGGATGTTTTTTTCTCAAAGTTTATATGCGTGTGGAAGCACCAGAGACACAAAATAACAGCCCAAATACCCGAAAAAGTGATTTTTTTCATAATATGGGCACTTTAACAAGTTTCCAATAAAAGAGCAGCAGAGACAACAAGCACAACCAAAACAATGACCTTCCACACACTTGAACAGAATAACCTTTGGGTCTCATGCTGCTGTGTGTGTTTGTGTGTGTGTGTGTGTGTGTGTGTGTGTGTGTGTGTGTGTGTGTGTGTGTGTGTGTGTACACCTAATGAAGCAACCGATGGTGGATGTGAAGCCTACAGTAGCCTTTGAAGCTATTTGAGTGGGCTGGCTCTGACAGTGAGTGGCAGGCGTGTCTGCAACATGAAACAGAATAAAACATGGCTACTGGCGGTGACTTGCACCGGCTGGCCAGCCTGCGCTTAGACACACACACACACACACACACACACACACACACACACACACACACACACACACACACACACACACACACACACACACACAGTGTTTGATCTTTCCTCTGACACTCCCTCACCCAGCCCCTGTGCACAATATCTACGCCCTTCACCAGAGAAATGTGCTGCTGAGTGGATGTTGATGGCTGAGTGACAGCCTGAAAGTCATCGCCGGCCTTCAACTTCTCACCTCTGTGTCCCTGGGAGTTCACTTCACTGCTTTGTCACATCTGACAAGTACGACCTGGTCAATACAAACTCCAAAAATCCATATATTAATACATGGCACTGCCACTGAAACTGAGCCAGTTAAAAACATACACAATACTGTGTTATAATCAAGCATTCATTTATCCAGTTGTGTCCAAATATGACTTTTCGCTACTTTGCATTTACACCACACATAAATATGCATCTTCATGCATAAATCATTGTTTTTGCAATTACCTCGCCAAAATGCAGATCACCCTGTCACTTCCTGTCTCATTTTCCATGTCTTTTAAGGACATATCCACCAGGCTGCAGGGAGCGTTTACTATTTTGTAGAAAGGTACCCTTCTATTACACTTTAATCATTTACTAATACTAATACATTGATTACATATATCAGTAACAAGCCAGCAACAATATTAACAAATGAGTTGCCAGGTTGTAGAATCCCTTTAGTCCTTTAGTGTTTATCCTTTGTTCTTGTTATAACACAGTTTGTTAAGAAGTTTGAAAAGTCTGCAGCTATGAATGTTAAAATATTTATAAAAGCTTTTAAAGGCCCTGACACACCAAGCCGACGGCCGGGGACCAGTGGCGCCAACTGTGGCGTTGCGTCATGTCGGCTTTCGCCACCAGTAGACTTGGCCAAAATATAGCACTGGAAGGAAATAACTCACCATTCAACAAGGGAAGCTTGATACTGTTACTATAATACCAACAACAAACAGCGTTTGCTCGAGCAGTGGCAGAACTGAACAGAGCCTACGCTCCCTTTGCTTCACTCCCCGCCAGGAAGACAGCAGTACCAGGAGATGGCTAACCCGACTGTGCATCTCCCAGGCTTTCATCTGTTCTCTAGGCAAAGAAGTCTCCCTACAATGTTGGCTCGTTAGCTAATGTTTCACATTTCACCCGCCCAACATGCCTTCATCATACACTGGTTACAGAAAATTAGCCAAACAAAATTGTCACTAATCTGGCGATAGCATTGTGCTTTCCCTATGATGTGACAAGAGCATGTGAATTAAACATTAAGTTGTTATATTTTACTAATTTGGAGGCAGGCTGGTAGGCCAGCTTAAATGCTAAGAGGCTAATTATTTAGCGGTGCAGAGGGTGCATGGGAGAGAGGTCTATTACGGTCTTTATATTACATATCATGGTATAGGATATAAGTTTATTAACGTTAGTTACTTTATTTTGTAATGTGTAGCAATGTAGAGATATTTTAAAAGTTATTGTTGGAATAAATACACCTAAACAAGTAGTTATGTATATCTTGTTGTACTTTTGCCATTTTATGGACATAATGTGCAAAAATAGTTATTCCAATAGTTCGACCCTGTGTGTTTTTAAGAAGGATCATTCAAACGTCATTTTTGACCAGTTTTGACAGCTCTTATGTGCATTGGATTGATTAGATGAAATGAAAAATGAAAGGATCGTTGTCTCTGCCTCTCACAATCGTTTGTTTGTCTTCCTCACTCTCGTTTCAGGCTGAACAGCCAATCAGATGAATAGGCTGTTGACCACATGACCACCAGCTTCTAGCCTCCATGCTAAGCTGTTAAGCTTGTCTACTTGCTCTAGCTTCATATTTAGCATAGACATGTGAGTGGTATGTACGTAATTATGTAGTCTAATATCTGTCTGCAAGAAGCGAAAATACATGTTTCACAAAATGTTGAACTATTCCTTTAATGTGCTGGACGGGTTAATTAATGGTAGTTGTATAGCTTTCTGAAGCTATCCTGAAACTACAAGTACTGAGCGGTAAATTATTGGCCACATAACAAGCCTGTCATCACTTTCTTTCCACTTTCTCTTCCTTTGTCTCCCTCTGAGCAATGGATGCTAATTTAATCCCCCCACCCTCTCTGAAACCCACAACAGCCAAGCATGGATAAGGGAGACAGAAGAGGAAGGGAGACAGCCATTTGCCTTTTTCCATCTCATTACTACATTACTACAGTACATTGCTCCACTTAACAATTCCTAAATGACAAACAAACATTCACAAACACTGCAGCCGGCCGACCCTGCAGACGTTACTGCATCTGTACTCCATAAAGAACACAACAGTGTCTTGAATGAATGCAGAGCGAGTGACCAATATATAAAAAAACAGATGACCGTGCCAAAAAAGGATTAGAGGCTGAAAAATGTTTCTGTGTGTGTAATCTAATCTCCGCTACAGACAGCTACTCCACATGAAGAATCAAATTGACTGGCGTGATCAATTAATCAGATCTTCTCTACTCCCATTGGCCGGTTGAGTAGGTCATCCAATAAGGTTTGAGGATTGGTCTAATGGGAGTTGGGGCTTGAGGTCAAACCCACCAATCCCCCAGAGATCTGAGGTTATTGACTCACCACACAGTCTAAACAAATGAAAAAAATAAAAAGAACAGCATTTCAGACGTGAATAGCAAAAAAACGTTTGGCTAAACTCTTTAAACATACACCATACCATAGTGTCAAAGGCAGGATAAATATGTTTTCTTCATTGATGAAGCTATTGTTTTAAAAAAGCCCAGAACTAGTTATTTCATTTTGTTTGGGTGTTGCGAGAAAAACAATAAGTGTGTCTGATTGCAATTATTGAGTGTATTATCATGTTTAGCTGTGACTAGGCTATTCAATCAGGTTTCAGATGCCAGGGCGAGAAATACCACGCATGTATAATATGCATGTGCATGTCCCTGTGTGTGTATGTGTGTAACAAGCATAGTGTGCGCACGCTGTACACGGTGCTAAGTGCATTTTACTAATGCGCTGTTAAAATAATAAAATGCTGAGTTATTGACTTTAGACCAGGTTTTTGTTGGTCAATGGCATGATCACTTCACAGTCAACGTTTCTCTTTGTTTAATATCATTAAAAGTAAAGTTAGGGTTTGCTGTCGCATTCCCAACTCATTTAAAAAAAGACAATCTGTGTTGGAAATCATTCTCTATCACAGAAATACACTATACACTCTGTATAGTGTGTTTGCCATTTTGTAGTGCTGTTCGAATTCTCCGTGGTAAATTTTATTCACTATATAGTCCGCTATAAAATGCCCACAATGCACTGCTAATTTGAGTGTACCATACATTTTACTCCCGTATCCCACAATGCAACGCCGCCGGGTTTTCCCGGAGGAGAAGAAGCAGAAGCACCCGCAAAAACTGAAAAAGAAAAATGGAACAGGCTCTAAACAGTGGAAATGTAACATGCAACATCTTTAATATAAAACATTTTACTATTCTCCTGAGTGCTCACTTTGTTTCAGGGACGGATTAGAAGCGATTTAAATTTGGTTTGTTTACATGATGCTGGACGCGCCCGGCCGCCTCCCGTCACATAAATAACCGGCGCATCTACTGACGCAACGATGTTTTCAGTGAGTGTCCAAAATCTTGTTTTCGTTCCCTATAGTTCACTATTTAATAAACACTATATAGGGAATAGTGAGTGAGTGGATAAGGGAACAGTCAGTGCCACACTGAACTGCTGCCAGGCTGCAGACCTGTCTCGTGTGATGGAGAGAGAGCGGAGAAAGCGGCGGTATACCCTCTAACGTTGGGTTTAACAGGCAGCTTTTTCCCAACTGCAACTCCGCTACTGCTCTGCAAAAGTTATCTCGGAGTCAACTTCTGAGAACGGGCGTGGGGGGATTTTCTATGCTAATTTTGATGTCCAAGCAAGACTCCGTCATGCTGGCTAGTGCTCTGCACTAGTGTACTGATATCGCGAGACAACTTTTCACCTCAACCAGAAATATCTAGTATTGCAAGATCTTATGGGACGAGATCTTGCCACACCTCAAATATTCAGAAATTCTGGATTCTTCAATGGGAAGAATGTGTAGATGATGACATGTGTAATTTGAAGCGTTTTTTACAAGGTAATGGAACTTTTTAGTGGAGAAAACCACATCAGACAAATTATTGTTCCAAAGAAGAGTAGTTTCACTGTATGCAGAAAATCTTCAAGTACATTTAATCTTTTTTCAGTGTGCATTTAGGCCTATAGCATTCTCAAAATAACAATCTAATTATTTAGGGCACATGTTACGTTAGCAGTTTGTTGGTTAAAATAAAACAAAAAAACATGCGGATTCCAGCATGCCAGAAACTTAGCAAAACAATGCACCACAATGCAGCCACTTCAACCACAAAATGACAAGTTCAATTCCCTAAACAACAAGTTTATTCCTCCAAAATAAAAGATCCAACACCCACCAGAATGTCCAGACAGGCAGCTTTCAGGAGAGTGATCTGGTCTGCGATGGTCAGCGCTGTGAAGCCAGGCACTCGTTTGGCAAATTCCACGATCTTGATAATGCACTTAGTGGCCAGCTCACTAAACTTGTCCCACAGGCCCAGGTCCAGCCTCACACGGTGGTCTGCACTCGAGTTCTGCAACACACACACACACACACACACACACACACACACACACACACACACACACACACACACACACATTTTAACAATTTATTTAAAGGTCCCATGACATGGTGCTCTTTGGATGCTTTTATATAGGCCTTAGTGGTCCCCTAGGGTGGGGGGTGTGGCCTTGACCAACTGCCACTTTGCTCATTTGAAAGCCATGATGTCTCTCTCTCATGGGTGGGCCAAATTCTCTGGGCGGGCAAAGCAGAGAAAGGGGAGGTAACCTTGCTCCTTATGACATCATAAGGAGAAGATTCCTGATTGGTCCATCTGAGCTTTCATTTTCTCAAAGGCAGAGCAGGATACCCAGGGCTCGGTTTACACCTATCGCCATTTCTAGCCACTGGGGGACCATAGGCAGGCTGGGGGAACGCATATTAATGTTAAAAAACCTCAAAGTGAAATGTTCATGCCATGGGACCTTTAAGAGTCCACTTGAAGGGAATAATTTTCAGGGACACAAATATTATAGATGCAGTTAAATACATATACAAAATCCTGGGCCATTGGCACGCATGCACGCACACACACACACATTATGCAAACACAGACAAACAGAGTATGGCGTCAGGCGAAGAGGCAGCTCCTTTAGTCATTGCACAGACTGCTGCTAATGATCTCCTCAGTGCAGCCTCTTCACTCTGCTCTATATGTGTCACACTTGCATACAGTAAATAAGCTCCGTAAGACCTGAGCTCTCAGAAACACTGGCAGGATTGTTGTTGTGAATACGCTGAGCTGAGCCGGGCGGCCGGGCCCTGCGATAAGTGCAACGCTGTCAGTGGGATGCTTCGGTAATGATGGGATGCAGAAACAGAGTGGTGACAGGTAGCACCGAGCGGCTTGAAGCCAGAGGTGCCATTAATACAGCTATATGGTCCAGAACCTACACAAACACTGTAGGGGAGCTGGGACGGGCGGAAGCCAAGGAAGCAATGAAGACATACCCACAGATCGCAATGTGTGGAAAGAGGAAAAAGTGTGAGTAAAAAGTGCTGTAAGACACAGAGGAAAGAAAGAGAGGAAAGTTAAGTATATAAGAGCAGAGAGGCATTGTGGGAAGGCGGAGGGAAGAGAAGCACGAATCAAGGGAGTTTTTTTCATGGGTGGTGATGTGTAAGCTAAGACTGATGCATCAATTTGTTGATTTATGACAGCTGGTGTAATCCACCACTGATACATTCTTTCTTAGTCTCGCTTTGCCAGAACTTGGTCTGGCTAGTCCACCCAACATTCCTGGATGGGAGAAAAACATGCTCTGGTTTATTGGCATTTCTTTAAACCAGTCACAATTGTCTTGGGCGGTGCTAAGCGCCGGACGGAGTCACGGTGCCGCTGCAAAATAGCCTTGAAGGAACTTGTTTTGGTTGAACATGTGTGCGTTCAAAAATTGTTTTAGTCGTGTAACAGAAAACTCAGATTGGACAGATAGTCTAGCTAGCTGTCTGGATTTACCCTGCAGAGATCTGAGGAGCAGTTAACCATAGTCCTCATACATCCACCAGAGTTTAGAATGCCAACACAAAGAAAGAGGAAGGTAATGGACATCGCAAAACAAGTTTCTTCCTGAGGCTAGTATGCAGAGGCACCGTTTTATGTCCGGCGCTTACCCGATTTTTTTAAGAAATGCCAATAAACCAGAGCATGTTTTTCTCCCATCCTGGAATGCTGTGTGGACTAGCCAGACCCTCCTTCGCAGCGCTGTGGAGGAAGGTCTGGCAATGCAAGACTACCCTCAACCCTTCATTTCATGTCGTTCACAAAGGAGGAGAACCCGGAAATGAGTAGGGGGAAATGCGAAGCTATTTATTAGGTCACACTCTTTTTCTAGCAATAACAATGATAAAGGTGTCATTTGTCCCGCCCTAACAGTTGCAACAAAGCTAACAAGAGACTCTGGAAGATGTCATTTAATCAGTCTAAACACACCCACACAGTCCTGGGAACAGGTCCAATCAGCCAGGCTAACTCAAAACACAGACTGATCTCATGAATTGGCGTATGTATGTCACGCCAATTTGTATTCTGTTTTTGCGTGTTATCAAGACGCATAATCACATTTTTGCGTGTATATCAACGCAAATCGGCCACCATTGACCTACATTGCGAGTCAATTTCCGGCGTAGCGAGTAGTATAAAGAAACGGGGGATTGAGTAAGGAGGTAGGTTCGGGTGGCGGATGGCTAAAATGCAGCACTTTCACCTGGGAGAGCTGGGTTTGCGTCCCACGTGCGGTGATTTTTCAGCCGTTTTTTTTTTTTTCATTTTTGTTTTTTAATAAGCCTTACCCAATGTTTCTTTCCTAAACCCAACCATTTATTGTGTTCCTAAGCGTGTTTTTGTCGTTATTTTCCGTGTTTTTGTCACTGTTTTGTTACTAAAGCCTTTCCCTGTGTTCTTTTCCTAAACCCAACCATTTTATTATTTTTTTTTACAGGCGTGTGACGTTGTTCTCGCGATAGTACGTTGCGTTCACACGATAACACGCAACGTGGTGAGGCCACGTGGTGGGTATGTTTACATCAGCTGTATACAGCGTAGGCATACATGTGGATAGCTGAAAATGCGTGCAATAACACGACATTTTGCTTTATGAAAGTGCCGTGTATATTTACGCAAAGTCATGATGCCATGTTGCAAAACACCTGTGTAGGTGTTCAGGGCCTTTAATGAAGTTTTCCCAATTCTTTACTCTAACTGCTCCATTAGCTAGATCTTATTTTCAACAATGCGTTTTAGAGTGCCAGGAAGAGGAGAGGAAGAGGGAAAAGAGGGAATGAAAAGTCAATTTGAACTGAAGATAGTATGATGGACAGATTCAGATAGACAGAGGGGGACAATGAGCAGCAGTTGGGGAATGGTTTGGGTGTAGCGAGGGGAAAAGCCGTAGTGTGGCGGCTGATGGCGGCCATGGAGCATCTGATAATCATTTGTTTGTTCTCTTGATGGTTTACATGGAATAGCCCATCTGTTCCACATGAGTGAGTCTCCACATGTAGCAAGGGTACAGCACACACACTCGCAGAGGAGGAGGTGACACACACCAACACTTAGAAACTCAGGAGGGACAGGTCTTTACACAATCTACAAACTATCTAATGGAGACGTGACCCCCTGGAAGTGCGCATGGGGTGATAGAATGCAAAACCGATTTTACCCTGTCATAGTTGAAAAACGACAGTTTGGTGGGTAAATAGGACATACATAGAACCTCAAAATCCCATTGACACCTCTTTCCTCTGCAAATCTCACAATTTGAAACTGCTGCTGAAAACGGGCGAATCTCAACAAAGCTAAAAGTTGACATCAACTTCTCAACTCCTCCTCATCTGGCCTTAGGCTCTAGTCTTTGTCACGACCCAATAACATTTACATAGGCTACACAACTGACCTGAGGTCTGCCAGTCTTCTGAATCTAGGTCATGCAGATCTCTGAAATTGTATACATTGTTCATCTGCTATTTTACCACTAAATTCACTTCTGAGACTTTTTATGCGAGAAATCAACTAGGTAAAGCTCAAATATGGGCCATTTCACGAAAAATTGATGGCTAATTGCAAATTTGGTAGGACAGTGTCGGACTTCACGAGCTTGACAATCTGCTGGGACAGGCGGCGGCTGCCGGCCGGGTTTTCTGCCTTTTCTGTCAGCCTCTCCCCCTTCACAGACCCGCTGAGCTGGAGCTCTGTTAGGATCTCACACACAAGTCCACATATGTAGGACTTTAGAAAGAACAAAGTTTGGAAGTTTTTCAAGGATATTGAAAATGCAGTGTTCCAGACTGTACAACGGAATAGCCTACTGGCAGAGGACATTGCAAGGGCTCACTCTCCGCTCTCTGCGCTTACTAGCTAGGTGAGTTGTGATTCTTTGGTGGAGGTTTTTTATGTCCCAAGGGTAACGTTACAACTACAATAGTTATAATGAAAGTGTCGAAACATCTTGTCTCGGCTACAGCCGCTGCATGTCTGGGCATGTAACAGACAGAGTGTGTGTGTGTGTGTGTGTGTGTGTGTGTGTGTGTGTGTGTGTGTGTGTGTGTGTGTGTGTGTGTGATACGAGACTCCAATGTATGCGTATGTGGGTCGCTCAACCAATCAGCTCACAGCTCATCTAAATATTCATGAGCATACCATATTTGGAAGAAAAGCTCTTTTTCAAAATAGGGCCATATTCACAGGGTAGTTAATGGCCCACAGAAAATCACTTGGGTCATTTTCAGCCCAACCAATGTTACATACCCTATTAGGAGACCTTAAGGAACAGTGTGAAATACCCTATATAATCATTCTATCACCCCTTTAACCCTTGTGTTGACTTTGGGTCACATTGACCCGTTTTCAGTTATTTATTTTTTTTATATCAGAAAATATGGGACGTAGAAATAAGCGTTGAAAATGCGTAGAAGAAAAATTTTACAATTTAAAACATTTGAAAAAGCAAAAACAAACAGTGAAAAAAAGGCATCAAAAACGTTCGACATAATGGCCAAACAGTGGAATTACAACTCCCTATAGACGTCTCTAAATCAGTGGATTTTTTTTTGTGTCACAATACGCAAACAACTTGTTTCACTATCATAATTTGATCCATTTGGTCCGATAACATTTGGAAAGTCTAGAAGAACTTTAAGAGGATTAAATCATTTACACCATGTTCTGGGTGAATACTCAATTCTGATTGGCTGCAGGGTGCCCATTTAAAAGTGATATAGGATGCTATTTCCAACACTGTTTAGTGCCTCTTCTTCCGAACAACACAGGATGGCGCTAACACACAAGCTAAAATAATAAAATTTTTGGAACTGACTTTGTTTCACAGCAATCATCTCTCTTCCCGTTCGCTGTTCAGGTCGCTACTTCAGGCTGCAGCTGACAGTACACATGGGGGATCATTTGTTTGTGAAAGTCTTCGATATTGATTTGGGGACAAATGGCTTGGCTGATAGCTAGCTTGCCTCGTTGGCAAATAAACTGTCTAATTATATATAATGTTTGACAACCGTACTCTTATTACGTTATTGACTTTCAATCTTGCTAGCATAGCGTTATCTGTCTGAGCTGAAGGGTTCTACGAGCAGAGCGGACTAGAAATATCTCCCGTTGCCAAAGTCGTATCTAAGGTCCATCCTATTTCCTGGAGCAGTGGACAATGTTTGCATTGCATTGCACCTTATGGGTTGGGAATGATTGTTCCAGTTACAGTATTAGTCAAACCCTGAGGTCTAACCAGAGAAACAGAGTTATTATTTAAATGTTAATTTAAATTAAAATATAACTTAATGGCCTTAAAAAAGATTCTTTGGCAAGTGACCATGGTATAAGTGGGTTAATACCCTTCAAGGTGTCCATTATCAAGTAATTAATGGACTCCGGTCACCCCCGTCATCCACTAATTCCTGATAATGGAAACCTTGTTTGGCATTAACCCTTACTTAATCCCTGTTCAAATTAGTGGAGCGCTAAACCGGAGATAGCTGGCTTGGTCTGCTGAGGTCTCTAGTGCGCTTGCTCTATAGGCCGCACAGGGCAGAACCAGCGCTGATCATCCGTGTCATTTTATACGTGCAACGCTGTATCCAGTGCTCTTTATACATACAAAAAATGACCTCATACATATATTTGTTATTTTACTCCAATTTCTTGTCGGGTATGAAAAGGCTGCCTTTCTCCCTTTTCACTAGCCTCTGCTCCCAAAATTAACAATGTTTTGTCTGCTTAATCCTTAATTTCAGTGTAATGTTTTAGTTTATTTCAATTAAATTGTATTTATAGTATCAAATCATAACAATAGTTATCTCAAGACACTTTCCAGATAGAGTAGGCCTAGACCACAATCTGTAATTTACAAAGATCCAACAATTCCAACAATTCCCCCAAGAGCAAGCATTTAGTGCAACAGTGGCAAGGAAAACTCCCTTTTAAGCAGAAACCTTGGACAGAACCAGGCTCTTGGTGGGCGGGCATCTGCTGCTGCCGGTGGAGATTTTGTATTTTTTATTTGACATAGGCCTGTTTAGTGGGTTTATGGGTTCATAGTGTTTTTGCTATGTTCCTGCCTGTGATGTGGGGGGTAGATCAGCTGCTCACCAGCTCAATTAAGGAGGTGTGCCTGATTAGGTCCTCTCAGCAGGGAGGGGCTGGGAACTCCTAAGGTGTACAACAATAGGTAAGATAGTTCTGCAGTGAAAGACATTTTTTATAATATTTGGGGTGCCTATTGTTGTGAGTGCACATATATGTATAAATAGTAATACCAGCAGTAACTGTTCGATTTAAATGTAATGGTAGTTTCAGAAACAAAGTGTTAATGTTGCTTTCTCAGATTAGCTCCCCCTTTAATCACCGGTGCAGGTGGTAGGGTCCAATTAGCTGAGGCTGAGAAGTTAAAAGTGCCTTCAGAATAGAGTGCTGATCGGGTTGCGTTTTTCGGTCCGAGCCCGGACCACGCCCGACAGAGCAGTAACCGAACCCGGTATTAAGATATTTATGTCTGAGCCCGACACAGTTAAAATCTCGTTTTTTTTCTCATACTAATGACACATGTATGTTTGTTTATGTGGAAAGCCCATTTTTATTAAGCAACTGTATTCGGAAGGCATTCGGAAATGTCAACAGATGAGCGCATTAGCGCACTCGGGGAAACAAGCGCACGTTAACACAGGCGCGCATGAGAGGCCCAATAATAAGCGTTTTTAAATTTAAAATGTTCAATACTGATGTGACCGAACCTGAACAGAATTTCTAAATATCTGTCCGAACCCAACCCTGCCCGTCGGCTACCGTCGGGTCCCAACGGGTATCCATTCTTTACTTGAGAAGAAGGGGAAGAGAGAAAGGACTTGGCAGCTTGTTGTGAGGTTGCTGTTTTAGTTGTATGTTTCTTAGCCTCAGCAAATTCAGTTTTTGTTGTATTTACTGGGTTTCATTTAATGCTCTTTGTCTGAGTATGGTTGTTTTGTTAATAAACACCGCGGTTTTGCTTCCTGTCAGCTTCTTAAAAATGCTTTTTTAAAAGCCACCTCATCGGCCTTGGCATGAGGTGGGGGTTTGACATTAGGTATCAGCTAGCATACCTCAGATTGTTCCCTGCCCCTAAGATCCAAATGAGCCATGTCCAACTATGTGCCAGCACAGCAGCAAATAATTTGAATCATATGCAAGAATAAGCATTTATTTATTCTCGCGTATGATTATTGACATTTATTGGTGTTTGTTTGAATGGGCCTGACCACAAATGAAGTTCCCTCACGTGAAGAAATTAAGTTCTTTGAATTAAATTGAGCATATAAGCAGATACCGACATACAGTACACTATGTGCTATAGCCTAATATTGTATCACTCCACTGGTTCCCCTCTTCTTAATTCTCCATTATGTAGCAGGGTTAGAGCTTCGCCATGTAAACAAACAACGATATAAAAAGTGCTCTGACAGCATCAACAAGGTTTGTGCCACGGCTCCGGCTGCAGAAACGTTGTGATATGTATGGAGTGTACACAGTATGGTTCACAGGCCTCGGGAGAGGTGGAAGCAAAGCCTTTGTGCAGACTGTTGCACAGCCTTTTATTTTCAGATAATAAATGCAACTAGAAATAGACATTGACAAAGAGTGCTTTGTGTCTCCGAACAAACTCCTTGGACATTTACGCTGTTTATTCAGCATAAACAACTGGTTTAAAAAAAAGAATCTCTAGTCAATCTGGATCTAGAGACCGAGAGAGATGTTCTTTGTGTATTTCAGTCAATATTATTGATACTACCATAAGATATAAATTAGTTATTTTACTTTTCTGTTTTTTGGGGGCTAATGTGAATAAACCCTGCTTTCAGCTTTTGCATTTTTAAAGTTGTATAAGCAGATAAATAATATATAGAACTGACAGACAAAGCAATGGTAAAATAAAGCCTTACATAACTGAAATATATCAAAACTCAGACAAAGGGAATATTAAAGCTGGACATAAATAAGAAAATAAGTGCAGCATCTTAAATTCAGATTTTTAACTTTTACCAAGGGAAAAACCAAGGGAGTGTACACATGTCTGCTGTGCAGCTGTCGGGAGGATACAGCAGAAGAAAAATACAGACAAAGATTTTTGTTAAAGCTGGTCAGTTATGTAATCTTATCTATTTCTACTGAATATGGTATAATTTGTCTTTCTGAGTGTTACTCTTGTCAGGGTAGAAAAGCATCTGGAACAGCATTCAGACCAACAACTCAACACTGGAAGCCGGACTACAGAAATTAATTTACCTGGTCTTCTATAAGTGATTAGAAGCATTTGAATTTTGCACCTCATTGCAATGCTCAGTTTTTCTACTTTTCACTTTCCTGCATTCAATCAACTTTATTCAAGACACAGAGGTCCATAGAAACAACACAATACAAATATATATATAAATATAAAAAACAATACAAAACATTTAAGAATGGTGCCGATGAGGCATCATCATTTAAAAAGCATGACCAGTTGTCTGGAAAAACATGTTTAAACCACTGTAGTTTATTACAATAAGTTTTCTTATTGTTGCGTGTTGTGGTTTATTTGCGTGTGTTTTCTTATTGTTGCGTGCTGTGGTTTATTTGCATGTGTTTTCTTAATGTTTTGTCTTGTGGCCTCTCAGGGCCACCGTAGAGCCCAGCCACCTACGTCGGCATTTTTCGGACCAGTAATGCCAATTTACACTAGAAGACTTTAAACAGACTTTGAAAAGACTAAGGTCTGACACCATTGCACATCTAAAGACAATCATCTCACATCTAACATTAAAGACATAATATGTAAAGACTGGGGACATAGGATAGTCTACAACTAGATTCGTTTTGAAAGATTTAACAAAGCTAGCTAACTACCACTAGTATTAGCTGGTAACTTTAAAGGTCCCATGGCATGCTGCTTTTTGGATGCTTTTATATAGGCCTCTGTGGTCCCCTAATACTGTATCTTAAGTCTCTTTCCCAAAATTCAGCCTTGGTGCAGAATTACAGCCACTAGAGCCAGTCCCACAATGAGTTTTCCTCAGGACGTGCCATTTCTGTGTCTGTAGCTTTAAATGCTATTGAGGAGGAGAGATGGGGGGCAAGGTGGAGGGTGGGGGTGTGGCCTTGATCAACTGCCACTTTGCTTGTTTGCAAGCCCCGATGTCTCTCTCTTTCTCATGGGCGGGCCAAATTTTCTGGGCAGGCAAAGCAGAGAAAGGGGAGGTAACCTTTCTCCTTATGACCTCATAAGGAGCAGATTCCAGATCGGCCCATCTGAGCTTTCATTTTCTCAAAGGTAGAGCAGGATGCTGTCACTGCCTGATGTGAGTTGAGTGCAGATGTGAGTCGCGCATGCTCAGATTTAAACGGTTTACGGCATAGCGTGTCTTACTGAAATTTGTGAAATCCCTAAAATAAAATGTTTCTCTTTACATACAATAACAGAAGATGGTAATCATTTCAAAAACGTTGTAGCTATCTATGATTGTTTAATTGCTAATGTTAGCTCAAAATGCCATTCAAGTGACAGCCTTTTCTGTTCTGCCGTACATGTACTCCAGGAGGTCTGTGTTTAAAACTCCCATTGGATGACTCGCTTCAGAAGGGTTGAAAATTGGCAACTTTACCTCTTTAGAGTTTAGCTTAGCACGGCGCCACAACAACCATAAACAACACTGGCTCTAGCTGTTGCTGCTTCCTGTTTGGTGCTGGAGGGAGCAACAATGATTTAACTTCACTACCAAGACTTAAAACTTCTGGTACATGAGCAGTTGTTTGGATAAAAAAAGACACTGAAACTTGAACAACTTTTGCCAGTTTATTATAAGCTATGACTTGACCTTTTTAAAACTGTGGTGGGTAATTCTTAATGTGCACAGGTGATTTATTCCAATTAATTAGGTACATATGGAGGAAAGTTTTGGAAAATCTTTGGATCATCCTAAAATATAGCTCCGTTCAGACATGCACTGCAACCCTGAACTATTCTAGAAATTACCCAGAGGAACTGTATGTGAGAACGCAAATGTCCAAATCAGCATGGCAGCATGGTGGCCCAATGGTTAGCACTGTGGCCTCATAGCAAGAAGGTTCTGGGTTCAAATCCAGGTTATTCTGGGCCTTTCTGTGTGGAATTTGTATGTTCTCCTGTTCTCCAGTGCCCTTGATCAAGGCACTGGCTCAGATCTGGAGTTGGTCCCCGGGCACTGTAAATGGCTGCCCGCTGGTTAAATGCAGAGAATGAATTTCGATACATGTATGTGACTATAAAGTACCTTTACCTTAGTTGACTGGACATTAAACAGGCTTTCCCCTGCCTGTATAATGTCCGATTGAGGCCATGTGTGAATAGAGACACTCATTGTCTGGAGAATTGACAGCGAGAGGGTGGCATGTTGATGACGTTTCTTTCAGGCTTGAATGAAACTGGAATAATTCTAGTCTCACATTGCCAGACCTTCCTCCACAGCGCTGCGGAGGAGGGTCTGGCGCTGCGGAGGAGGGTCTGGCTAGTCCACTCAGCATTCTGGGATGGTAAAACGTGCTCTAGTTTATTGGCATTTCTTTAGAAAACTCAGATTGGAGTCTAGCTAATAGAGGTGTTGAAATGAATCAAATAATCAATGCCACCATAATCGATTATAACGCAATGACGTCACTCGTAAATTTTTCGGCCGCGGCATAAACATTCAAATGAAAAATAACATTCTAGTTAGTAACCACTTTCTCTCTCACACACACACAGACAGAGGCAGACATGCACACAGACAGACACACAAACACAGACACACACACGCAAAACGGCAGAGCGGAGACACTTGAGAGTGGAGAGAATCACAAATCGAGAAGAGGAAAGAAAACACTGAGAAACATCGAGAGACGCTAGTTAGCTTGGAGAAGATCTAAGTGGAATAACAAAGCTGAAGAGGTGTAGCTACACTATGGCACTTTTCCTGTCTAACAGCAGTGGTTTAGAACAAACGTTGTGCTAGTGTGCCTGGCTAACGTTGGAGCTAACGGACTAGCTAAAGTTGGAGCTAACAGCGGAGAGTTGCTGGTTTGGAGAATGCTGATTTTGGACTAGAGAGGACGACAGCATGTTTCCCTGCTGAAGAGGACTTTGCCGTAGCCGGTGACTGGTGTTTGAGCTGTGTTTCTGGGACTAACAGCTAACTGTAAGTTGGATTTCTGTGTGTTTGCTTCACTGAAGATAACATCCTGCTGCATGTCCACATGAACAACCATCCGGCCCATTTTTTTTCTCTCTCGGTGTGTGTGGGTGTGCGTGGGTGGGTAGGTGTGTGTTAACACAGTGGTTTAATAGGGTTTGAGTAAGTTTTACATTGAAATGCTGTAAGGAGGAATCATTTTGTGTAGCTGGAGTGTTATAAGTGGAAACTGATAGAGAAATGGGTAAAGGGGTAGTTGTGTATAATATAATTTGAAGAAATATTGCAGTTAGCATATTTGATTAATTTATATTGAATTGAAGACCTGATAATCGAATCGGGAGATTAGTGAAGATTCACACCTCTACTAGCTAGCTGGCGGTATTTCCAGCGACACATGAATAATTCCTGGAAAAAACGTTGATATAGACTAGAATAATACAAACATCTGAGGGTGAAGAAGGGTGATTTACATGAAGAGGGCAAGATAAATGTCTAACTGGAGAGACAACGAGAATTGGGAACTTCCGTCGGTAAGGACCGACACTGAAATTGTCAGACAAATTCAAGTTGTTTATGACCAAATTGCAAGCAGCTAAGTGACCTGGCCGGGTCATATTCTGCCTCCTGCACGCTCTACCCAGGCGCCACCTCTTGTCTAAACCAGATGAAGTATTTCCTGTAAGTGAGAACACATCTGAGACAGACAATCTCCTGTTTTGTGCTACATCATGTGAGAAAGGGCAACTCTGTACAATGTCCAGAGTTCTAAAGAGGAAACTGCTTCAGATTTAATATATATTAAATAAAACTGGGGAAATTGGAATGAAAAAAGTTGATAAAGTAGGAAAAAATTAAGAAAAAGTTGATAAATATCTAACAACATCCGGGCCGCAGCCAAGTCCATGAGTTCAAGTTCTCCCAAAACAACCCTGAAATTTAGAGACCAAAAAGAAAGTCTTGAAGTTTCCCATTATTATTGTTATTTGAATTTTTCATATTTAAGCATTCAGTTTAATTAGTGTTAAATGGTAACGGTCAAGCTTATTTCACATTGACAGAAATAACATTTTATTGCAGAAAAACAAAATCATTTATTATCTATTGGCCCAAAAGTAGTCAAATTTTGCCAATAAAAAATGTAAAGTCTCCCTATTGATATTGATTACTAAAACCAAAACATTAACATTCAATAGATGGTGATCTCTGGACAGCACAGTAGTTTGGAGCCCAGGCTCCTGATCATGTGCAGGATGGTGAGCCAGGTTTTACAGTCCAACACCCCTGAAGCTGTTGAAGAAAGCCGCTGGAAAAGTGACCAACTAATATGACATCCTTTACTGAAAATCCAATATGTACTCAATATGTTGGTGAACTTGCACATCAGTCTAAGCCCATGCAGCCCCAGGAGCTCTTTCAGTGTGAGAGCATACAGCAGCCCAGTGCACAGCCGGCACTAACCAATTAGGTGCCCGATAATTTCAGTAGGTTTTTTTGGTGCTGTTTTCTGCATTTTTGTCAGTTTTTTACATTTTTGTTGTCGCCCTTCAGATGTTATTGGTGCTGTTACTTGTTTTTTTAGATTTCTTTAAAAAAACAACTATTTTAACAATTTTCTGCATTTTTGTCATTTCTACTGAAATGTTTGTCTCCTTTCCGACATAATTGCTGCTATTTTGGTGTTTTGGGATGATTATTTTCTTTTTTTACTATTTTTGACGTTTTCATCCAACGATTTTGAGGCTTTTACTGATGTTTTTGATGCCTTTTTCAACGTTTTGCCCCTTTTTTTCCCCTTGTTTTTCTGTCTCTTTTCTGACGTTCTTGTCTTTACTTATTTGGACTGTCGGTGCCCCTAGCATTTGTCTGTACTGCTTATGCCACGGGCTGGCCCTGGCCACATGGAGAGACTGTGGAGTGAGCTGGAGCAATACATCAATCAGTCTGAGGTTGTTTCTGGGAGGCAGTTAGCACCGCAGCTGCTGGACACTGTCACGAGCAAACAATCTATGATGGCCACGAGAGAGAGAGAGAGAGAGAGAGAGAGAGAGAGAGAGAGAGAGAGAGAGAGAGAGAGAGAGAGAGAGAGAGAGAGAGAGAGAGAGAGAGAGAGAGAGAGAGAGAGAGAGAGAGAGATCATTAAATATGATCTGGGGTTAAGTGAAAGACATTAGGGCCATGCTTAAATCACAGACAACGAGCTGCAGTCGACACAACAGCACTACAGACGCACATTCCATGGATTGACATCAGATTCAACGGGGAAGGAGGCAGTGTGTGTGTTGGGGGAGAGGGAGAGAGAGAGAGCGTGTGTTTGCACAATGCACATATGTTCGGTGGGTGGAGGTGGCTGTTATTAAAGCAACTTATCTTGCTCTCCCCTCTGGGTGGAGAGGGAAAGGGATGAAAAAGGCTGAGCTGAGGAGGAAGGAGGGTGAGATAATTTTTAACCCCCCCCCACCCTTCCCCTGCAATCTCGGTCAATTACACAAGTCCCATAATTCAATAGAGCAAAACTGGGAAGTTGCCGGGGAATTCTAATTTCATTTAAGAACATTTATCTAAACAAATTAGACAACTTGCAACATTAGAAAAAGAAGAAGCTGGCAGTGTAGAAATGAGCGCTCGGCAGTACATCAGCAATGCTCGTGTGTGTACAGATGCAGAAACGGGGGAAGGCAGTAAAAAGCAGCCAGCACCTGTGACGGATAGCAAAGATGGACAAACTAATATCTCCAGGTTGGGCCGTGTACTGTACAGCAGCAGCCGCCGCCGCCGTCTCTGCCTCTGCTGCTGCCTGGAGCCGCCGGGGGCCTAGCGCTAATGTTTTATTTTGTATTTGAAACTGCCTGGCTCGTTTTTCATCACCATCACTGTCAATGAAGCGTTATTCATTTGTCGAGCTAAGCCCTCTCACACGCGCAGCTATCTACACTAACCCGGCAATGAACTCCTAAATCACTGCAGACTAGGATTTGAATATTTCACCAGATAATTGGAGCTTTAACCTAATCTAGGGGCGCGGGAGCTCCTCTTCTGTTTTCGACGTCGAGGACTCAAAAGGCGCATCAGGATCCAATCGCTTGTAATAATGAGGAACTTCTCACAGTCTGTGAGCAAGCATAATTACCACTGATCCAGATTAAGGCTTTATCTGAGGCCCGACTGCCACTCCAACAAACAGCAAACACTGGCTTATATCATAACCGGGGAGCAAAGATTTTTGCTATTATGTCCTACTAATTTCAGCTATGGATTTTGAGAATGCAGAATGTTTATTTTGTAAAACCAGGAAGTGTCTCAGGGGAGTGGGAATGGGATGAGGGTGGAGTAGAGAGGGGTTACAGTGATTAGGAGCTTTGTGTTGGGATTGAAAGGGGGAAAAATACACAGTTATGGAGACCCATCTCCATAACTGTGTATTTTTCCCCAAGCTTATACTGTACACAGCAGTGGCGGCGGCATACAGCTGCAAACAGCGGAAAGCTGAGTGTAATAGTTTGATCTCTTGTTTATGGGAAATGTACATGTGTGTATGCATGCGAGTGTACACAATCATGTGCTCCAGTTTCCCCCACCACTAAAAACATGTTCCCTCCCTCTCTACCAAGGGGCTATGGGGTAAGGCTGCCTTGCATCAGCTAGGTGGGTGCTACATGTTGGTGGTGGTAGAGAGTAGTCCCCCCAGAAGCGCTATAGAAATGTAATGAATAATGAATGAATGACAGCTAACAATTACACTGTATGACAATTTGCCCAATTTTAGCATCTCTTACCCATCTCGGCTCCATAGTTTGTCAGAATTGCTTTCATGACAGCAGCAAGAGAAACATTACCGTCACATTATGGCTGCTCTGCGGATTTGTTTATCTTTGTATAAACAGTATTTGAAATGATTGACAGGTGTCATGAGATTTACAAAACTAGCACCGCCAAATCGTTGAACATACATCTCCTCCCCCTCCCGCTCTAATATACTCTCTAACAGAATACTGTTTTTGGAGCGTCAGTGTCAATCACAGCTCACTCGGCGCCGACTGTAATCTATATGTAAGTCATCTTAAAAACAAACACATTAGATGCTGTCAGCTGCTTACGAGTCAATCAAAGCGTTGCTATCTCTGCTTGCTATCAAGCTATCAGCCATCCTGCAGCTCCAACCATTTGCCTGTCAAAACGTCACAAAACTCAGCTCCAAGTACTCACTCTAGAGGTTTTTCTCAACATTTGTATGACCTCCAACTTTGCACCGAGTCATAATGAGTGCAGAAGCGTCCCTCGAGGGAAAGAGAAGCTCATTGTCATCAGATGAGGGGAATGTACAGTCCCATACAGGGTCGGCCGCTTTGAGACTGGACAAGCAAGGCCTGATGTGTCCAACTGACGAGATTCTTCTTCAAGGTCCTGCGTGCATCCCCCTCGCTATCTGGCCTTTCATGGGTTGTTAGTTTGCTGTGAGGTTTGAGGGTGGTTCAGGGACAGCACAGAACTCTCAGCCTTGACGAAAGGACATGACAGGGATAATAAAGCCTTCATAAACCCCAACAAAGCATTCTCATCACCCCTCTTAGCTCTTCACTTCTGCGCCCATTTCGATTCACAGAAGCAGATAATGATTCGTTGGATTAGCTAAATTTATTCCACGGCTGGGTAGCGAATTCAATACTTTTTAGGCACCAACTGAATTGCCTCTTAGTATCGAGTATCGTCACTCATCATTCAATACCAAATTTCAATACGCAAGGAGTAAATCTCATCAGCGTCAGTTAGCCAATAAGCATGTAGCATGCTTCTACCAAGCTCTAATAATGCTGGTATGGCTGTCAAACGTTATATGTTGTAAAGACATGCAGGAAACGTTATGCACTCAAGTAGTAGGAGCTGAAGAATAAATAAGATTTGTGCCGTAATGTGACGAAATGAAACAATACTAATGGTATTAGTATCGGTAAGCTTGAGATAGTGTCTGCCACAACCAGACTGATGGGGAAGCTGCCTGGCTGCCAAGTATTTCCCTGACGAAGGTTTGATGTTGGCAGCTGCAACGTCTTCCAGTCCTAATGTCTCCTTTTTAATTTCTCCTCTCGCTGTTGCAACATATGAAAACTGGGTTAAACAAACCTTGCTACCATCTCGGGTCTGTCTCACCAGTGGCTTACCTTGCACGGCAGTAGGGCTGAATGATTAATTGCATTTGCGTTAATATCGCGATATGTTAAAATGCGATTTCCTAATCGCAAAGGCTGCGATTTGGTCTCCATTTGATGACTCGCGAAAGCAAATCAGTCTGCACTCTGCAGAGAAAGCATCAACTTAGCACGCTAACGCTACACCGTACCTTGAGCTGATCTGTGTCATTCAAACAACTCTGAGTTGAAGTTTAAATCTTTTACAGCTATTTTAATAAAATGAAGGGTTTTGTTCGGGCTCGAGTCCATACATGCAGTTAATGGATACAGGCACACAGACAGAACTGAAGGCTCGGTTTGCAACGAGCTAGCTCTGATGAGCGGTTAGCTCCGGTTAGCGGTTAGCTCCGTTATAAAGATATGGGTGGAGGAGCTGCCACTGAGAGGGGTAACAATCATACTGATAAATGACGGTTCGGGGAGCTTTCACAGCAGCGTGACCGCGGTGTTTCAACTGTTTTATTAGTACAGTTAATCCCATGGCAAGAACACCAGCAACTAACGTAACGATAGCCTCTCTGAGCAAGCGCAATGTTGTTGACACAATGTTGTCATGCACACGGCAAGCAACTTCACGAAGGGGAGGGGCTGGAGGCAGCTCATCTCAGTGCACTGTAAAAAAATACTTGCGTGTGTGTGTGTGTATATATATATACTATATTTTTACTTATTTAACTGTCTAGTGTGTAATTGTGTGTTGTTCATACTATACAATGATTTATTGTTTGTCTTTGTTGAATAATACAGAAGACAAAGAGCTCGAATATCGAATAATCGAATATCGAATCGCAATCGCAATATTTAGGGGAAAAATCGCAATTAGTTATTTTCAAAAATCATTCAGCCCTACACGGCAGTTGGATTCTCGCGTTATCACGAGAGAGTGAAAGAAGAGGCTCGTTCAAGATGAATACCCCCTCGCCTGTAAAGTGGACCAGAGCAGGCGGCAGCAGCCGGGGGCGGTGACAAAATCAATTCAGATTTATCAGCTTGTACCTAGTCTCCAGTTGGTTTTATTATGATGGAGTAGCCTGTCAAAATGCTCTACCCGTGCGATCTGTTGCTGATGTTAATAAACAACAGTCTGTAGATGATCCGTAATCTGAACGGATTTAGTCTGATTTCTAAACATCAACCATACAACATGTGTTCTATACAGAATAAGCCTTTAAATCAGACAAATAGCAGTTAAAAGTCCTCCAATTCAAAAACTACTAAAAGTTTATATAAAATGTCATCGTGTTGAGTCGATTCTGAACCAATCAGTTGTTAGATCAGCTGAGAGCCAGGCGTTTCCCTGGGTCCGGCTGGGTCTTGCAGTAGGTGGAAAGCAACTGCGCAGCATGCATCTCAAACCTGGGGCCGCCTTGGTCTTGTGAGGTTATCGTTGCCAACGTGTGCGTGACGTCAGAGCAAGTCGGGATCAAGTCGGACAAGCCAGTGATATATTCTGCGCAGGCCTGGCTTATCTCAAACGAGCCTGGCGGTAGCTACGGGTGTGGTTTAGGTGTGGATTGTTCGTTCAAAACAACAATGGCAACTGTGATAGACCGATGGTTCATCTAATCATCTGCCAAGTATTTTTTTGAAAGTGCCTGCCCTTTTCCAAACAGTTTCCAATAACGGCTTCCCAGATGGTTCTGTGTAACAAACCATCTGGCATGTCAGGTTAACCAGAGGCAGCAGGAAGTCATGATGTGTTAGATGCACAGCGCTATAATGACACATGCTTTATATTGTCGTTCCATCACCCTTAATGTCTAATCAATAGCTTTTGAGAGAAGAAGAAGAAGTGGTGTTGGTGAGGATTTGCCTGAACAGTCAGCAGTGTACATCTGAGCTATCGACCTGCATTAGCGGGGAATTTAGAGTACAGTACAATAGATTGATTATCATTATGAGCTTTTGCACTTGCGGCTAGTTTGCAAGACCAGATCAAAGGAGCATCAGTAAAACAGGGTCGTGGAGTCAAAGACACATTGTAGCACTGTTATGATTTTTAAAGAAAGTGCAATAAAGTTTAACACTTTCATTGATCTGCTGTATAGAATTATACTTGCAAGAAGTGCAACAGGACAGTGAACTCACCGTGGTGTATTTGCCAAGCTGGCAGAGGGAGGGGAAGGTTTCTTGATGGGCCTTACGGATCTTTTCAATGATGTTCTCCTGCTCGGCTGTCAGCTCATAACTCTCTGCCAGCTCGGGCTTTGGGCTCTCCTTCTTCTTCTTATTCCGGTCATTTCGAACAGCTGAAGGAGAACAAAGGATTAGGATTAGCGTCAGCCATGACTTGCAAACGGATGACTCGATCATCGAAGCAAATGTGGACTTGAAACAAGATAAAAGACAACTTGAGGAACAACAGAACTTTGTTGCTAGTAAGCATTTTTCTGGTTACTTTTAAGAGATGCAGAAAGTTTTCAAGTGAAAAATGTATGTGAGACCTTACATAAGGACACAAAGTTTCAAAGCTGCAGTCGACTGTCAGATCAACCAGTTTCTGTCAGTTTAGTGCCACTGGCAAAGTCATTAAAAGGAAGTGTCTGTAATAACTATTACAGACACTGCACAAATGGATTGTGTGATTTGTGTGACTCAATTAATGAATTTAGTTAATCAATTACTTACCTTGATCACTTTCCTCAGGGTTATTTTGCAACGTTTATATGTGGCTCATCTGGGTTAAGTTAAGGTCTAAGTGTATGTATAGTACATAGGGTGTAGGTTTGGTTGTAGAGGTTGGAGGGACAAAACAAAGTCTGGGGTACAATTTTGAGTTACTTTATAAATACAATACTTATACTACTACTTATATTTTTATTACGAATCATATTTACATTTATTGTTAGGTGGCGACCTATATTTAGGATGTGTGGAAGGGGTGGTAAATGGGTCAAACAAACACAGGACTTGTCCCGGGAAAGCGCTGTTTGTGTCCCATTTGAAACTTAAAGTCAACGTTGAGTTATTTTGACTCCACGTAACAAGCGTAACTACATCCCTTTGTACGTCACATGTGCAATTACATCATGTTTACACATTTTTACCCAAACCACGATCTTTTGCTAAACATAACCAAGTAATTTTGTTGCCCAGACCTAACCAAACTGCGACCATTTCTCAACACTATGTGTTTTAAACTGTAACCGTTGCGTTAGGTATGAGGATGTGTTGATCTCCTGCCACTATTCGGGGCGCTAATTTAGGAAACGCTCCTGTGGGTCCTTTAGAGGGTAGAAACAAACAACCCATGTGGTCATATGGATTCGAGGACTTGTTGGCTTTTATATGCTGCTTTTCTACCTAAACGGACAAAGCACTTTACGATTTGCCTTTTATTCAACCATTCACATACATTCATACACTGATGTTGGCTCAGCTGTCATACAAGCAGCTGGCCCGCCCATCTTGAGCAACTTGGGGTTCAGTGTCTTGCTCAATGACACTTAGACATTTGGACAGGAGAAACCGGGGATCGAACCGCCAACTAATGTAATTAAAGGAGGACCCGTAGTTGTGTAGATGCTCACGGCACCTGTGATGTGATACACAGTCTTGTTGATGGTTTCATGCTATTCCACTGATCAACAGTTCGTGACCTTAACATACCAAGAAAATATAACTAACAAAGGCAGGGAAATAGAAGACTACTAGCAAGCAGACACGAAAGTAAACAATGTACAGTATGATTAAAAAGCTAACAAAAACTGGCTTTGCTAAGGTTTTATGAGTAAGGAAATGCATTCAGCGTGTTTGTTAAGCAAAGACACGCACAATGCGTTTTGGTGAGAAATGCATTTGCTGTATAGTAATACAAGGTGATCTAGATCTAGCAAACCAGGGAAAACAGCCCAGCCAATTCAACAGAGGGGTTGGGTCCCTAAATTCAGATTGGGGGACAGGGATCAGGTCCCTAAATTCAGATTGGGGGAGGTAATCCTGTTCAAGTACTGCAGGCACTAGGCACATGGCACTGGCCACACCTGCAGCCCATCAGTTAATCAGGGAAGGTATAAACTGAGCCAGCTCAAATCTGTGCAGAAAGGAGTTGGAAACAGCGGACCAAGCAGGCAACACCACTGGGGCTTTCAATCAAGAAAAGGACTGACCTTTCTCTCTGCTCTATCCCCGCAGGACAGTCTGTTTTAAGAGAAGACTACGAGAAGGCCAAAGGACCCCAGATGGGAAGAATCCTCAGTTAAAGTTTTTACGCCTGGGTTGTCACTATGTTCAAAGCCAACTGTCTCTGAGTCTCCTATTTCTATTGTGAATCTTGCCTCCAAGTCCCCTGGGTTGTCACAAGATGAGCTTATCAACTGTTATTCATCAACTTGGATTTTCTCTCCTACGGATTATGGCAGCTGGACAGTGAGAGACACCATGCCTTGTGCTGAATAATACACAAAATGCAAAAATCCTTTAAAAAAAAAAATCATAAATTAACCCCTTAGGAGAAAGTCCTACAGTACCAATCAGGCAGGAGCTACAACAAAGCCCAGGTTGTTGTGTGTAAAGTGCACCCTGAGAGTCCACAGAGTCCTTTGCTTCATTAGGTACAGATCTAACGCAGCAGGAGATTCAAACAATCCAACTAAGTTTATTACTCAACACACCGCATAATCATCCCAACATCACACATCTCTGATCAGCTGCATAGTCCCCTTTAGAATAATACGGAGTGGAGCTGGAGGGAAAGAGCTGGGCCCATTGTCAGGGTGAGACACCCAAGGGACCTTCCTTGGCTGACAACACAACAATCACAATCACAATCTCTGCCCTAGTTTACAATTAAGCCGTTTATATTCATGCACCAGAACTAACTTGTGATCACATATTGCACTTAGATGGTTGAATGGAGGCCAAGGAGGTTTATTGCTGGTACAGAAATACAGTAGTGTTATGTGACTGTGTAGAGAGCCTCAAGGCGTTTTGTAAGAACGCTATCATTAATTTATTGTTATTATTGTTAAAATACACTAATAGATTTTTATAACTGACAATGTGTTATGTGATTCAAAATGTTTTTTTGTCAAATAGAAGATAATATACAGTGGGGCAAAAAAGTATTTAGTCAGCCACCAATTGTTCTCCCACTTAAAAAGATGAGAGGCCTGTAATTTTCATCATAGGTACACTTCAACTATGAGAGACAAAATGAAAAAAAGAATCCAGAAAATCACATTGTAGGATTTTTAATGAATTTATTTGCAAATTATGGTGGAAAATAAGTATTTGGTCATTAACAAAAGTTCATCTCAATACTTATTATTATTATTATTATATAATATATTATGATATTGTTATATACCCTTTGTTGGCAATGACAGAGGTCAAACGTTTTCTGTAAGTCTTCACAAGGTTTTCACACACTGTTGCTGGTATTTTGGCCCATTCCTCCATGCAGATCTCCTTTGGAGCAGTGATGTTTTGGGGCTCTCGCTGGGCAACACGGATTTTCAACTCCCTCCAAAGATTTTCTATGGGGTTGAGATCTGGAGACTGGCTAGGCCACTCCAGGGCCTTGAAATGCTTCTTACGAAGCCACTCCTTTGTTGCCCGGGCGGTGTGTTTGGGATCATGAATCATTCTGAAAGACCCAGCCACTTTTCATCTTCAAAATCTCACGATACATGGCCCCATTCATTCTTTCCTTTACACGGATCAGTTGTCCTGGTCCCTTAGCAGAAAAACAGCCCCAAAGCATGATGTTTCCACCCCCATGCTTCACAGTAGGTATGGTGTTCTTTGGATGCAACTCAGTATTCTTTCTCCTCCAAACATGACAAGTTGAGTTTTTCTAAGTTCTATTTTGGTTTCATCTGACCATATGACATTCTCCCAATCCTCTTCTGGATCATCCAAATGCTCTCTAGCAAACTTCAGACGGGCCTGGACATGTAGTGGCTTAAGCAGGGGGACACGTCTGCAGGATTTGAGTCCCTGGTGGCGTAGTGTGGCGGCGTAGTGTGTTACTGATGGTAGCCTTTGTTACTTTGGTCCCAGCTCTCTTCAGGTCATTCACTAGGTCCCCCCGTGTGGTTCTGGGATTTTTGCTCACCGTTCTTGTGATCATTTTGACCCCACGGGGTGAGATCTTGCGTGGAGCCCCAGATCGAGGGAGATTATCAGTGATCTTGTATGTCTTCCATTTTCTAATAATTGCTCCCACAGTTGATTTCTTCACACCAAGCTGCTTACCTATTGCAGATTCAGTCTTCCCAGCCTGGTGCAGGTCTACAATTTTGTTTCTGGTGTCCTTTGACAGCTCTTTGGTCTTGGCCATAGTGGAGTTTGGAGTGTGACTGTTTGAGGTTGTGGACAGGTGTCTTTTATACTGATAACAAGTTCAAACAGGTGCCATTAATACAGGTAATGAGTGGAGGACAGAGGAGCCTCTTAAAGAAGAAGTTACAGGTCTGTGAGAGCCAGAAATCTTGCTTGTTTGTAGCAAATACTTATTTTACTGAGGAATTTACCAATTCATTCATTAAAAATCCTACAATGTGATTTTCTGGATTTTTTTTCTCATTTTGTCTCCAATAGTTGAAGTGTACCTATGATGAAAATTACAGGCCTCTCTCATCTTTTTAAGAGGGAGAACTTGCACAATTGGTGGCTGACTAAATACTTTTTTGCCCCACTGTAACTGTCAGAAATGTCCAATATCTCGACACAAGTGGTGAGTCCATGGACGAGCCGAGAGGCCATGGTTAGCTCAGAAGGCCATTTTTGCCTGAGGAAGACCCAGCAGGGTCGAAACGTTGCAGCACAATAAACGTATGGGAGTATTAGCTGAGTCTAATAAGAGTGAATATTTAGGCAATAACTCACAACAGGCTGTGGTACGTTGTTGTGATTATATCACAGCTAAGGGGCGTTGTTCCGCCCGAGGAGAAGCAGACTCCTTTGGCTGTGATATAATCAAAACATATTATGGACTGAATGAGCTATTGCTTTTATAAAACGTCAGTAGTTCCATGCGAAGTGGACTGCACAGGGTATTTAACCAAACTTACCTAACATTGACCTGAGCTGACCTGATGCTAAGGTCAAAGGGAACTGTGAACTGTGTAGGGAAGAAGTGAACAACGGTTCATCACTTCGCTGGAAGCAAGATTACCCAGAAGTCATTGTGCCTCAATTGACACCGTACATCTTGTAAATTAATCAACTCACATGTATTCCCAAGTTACATACATTTCACTAGAATCCATTTCGTAATGGTATCAGTAGTGTGGAAAATTTCTACAGTAGCAGCAACGTATCCAGAGTGTTTACGTTACCAGGGTAACACATGGAGAAAGTTATATGTGCGTTGGTGACATTGCAGGGTGTTCCGAATGGAGGAATTTTGTCGAGGAAAGTTCCCTTTACTGACATTCCCTGAACAGGGAGTACTGTTTATGTACGCTGTGGAACAGAACGCAGCTTAGTAGTTAGCACAGAAAGGCACACATTAACACAAACAAACTAACCCATCAATACAGCAGTATAACAGCCACTCCTGTCAGTTACTATCAAAGCAGTCTGGTGACTTTTAAAGACAAAATACATATCTGCTTAAGGCTGACTACACACTGGCTGCGTGGTTTCTGTTGCGTGTCAGCTGCGTAGCGGCTGCGTGGATTTTTCTATGTCTTTACACAACAGAAATGTGTCTGACGCGGCGCTGCTGCTGCTAGCCTTGTCTGTACACATGTATGTTTCCCATTGATTACTGCACTCAAGCAGTAGTATACTTCATCAACATAAATATATATACTGATCTGATTACAGCAAAGACAATGGTGGCAGTATTGACGGCAAAATAGGCTACAGAATATTTCGTTTTGTATTGACAGGTGTAATATTTTAAAATCGAAAACCTAAAGACTTTCAAACATCAAAATGTCATTTATTGATATGTATTTGTGTCAAAATGACATACACATCTTTTCCTATTCTATTTTGCCTGGAAACGCTTCCAACACCCTTGTTTTCGGCGTGGTTCAAGCCATGCCTGAGACGTGCGTGTCACACAGGCAGTGTGTAAGCTCTAACCTGTTAACATGGGAGCCAAAATAAAAACTGCCACGCAGCTGACACGCTGACGCGATGCAGCTAGTGTCCTTAGTCTCCCGTTCCCTACAAGCCCCCAGGAAGTGCACCGGGCTTTCAAGTTAATTTGACATAGCGGCCAGAGTAATTACAACTTCTATGTAGGTCACTGATGCCATGGGGCCCAAAAAAACTTTTCCCCAAAAACTTACGAAAGAAACGTCTGTAAATCAGTGGATACATTTTTTTTTTTAGTGTCACAACTACCGTGAAATGACTTGTTTCACCATCAGAAATTGATCCATTGGGTCCGATAACATTTGGAAAGTCTAGAAGAGCTACGTAATTAAATCCCCATTCAAGTTAGCACTAAACCGGAAGTAGCTGGCTCGGCCAGCGGAGGTCTCTAGTGCCCCCGCTCTATGGGCTGCACAGTGCGCAAACAGCGCTGTTCATCCGGGTAATTTTATATGACGAAGTTTAACTTTTTTGGCTTAAAGCGCCACTAAGCAACTCTCATAGGAATTTACTATACATCCATTGTGCACTGCCATGAATTTTACATCTTATCTTCTGATATTTAAATGGCCACGCTGTTTTCTATATTCTTTGGATCCATGTATGTGTGTACCACTGTGTGTGACTGCCATCTTCTGGATATCTATTCAACTTACACGCATGAATAAAAAAGCAGTTGGAATTTGTGTTTTTAATCGAGCTTGGGCCCAAAACTGCTGCCATGGTTCGGGCTTGGGTTGGGCTTAGACACAAACTATGCAGGTTCATGTAGGGCAGGGCCAGCCTGATCCGTGCCTGCTGGATGATTGTAAATTGGCAACTGTTTGCTAACACTTTACAAGGTAATAATAAGTCAGAATTGTGTTAATGGCTTGTTTCAATAGTTCAAGTGACTAAAACAATCAAATTAATTCAGATTTAAGTTATTTGTGATATGATAACAATAATTCAGTTTGGCTTTTCAACATCATGGCCATAATGAGAGTTAAATCCAGTCTATACCATCCTCATGTGTCTATTTTTAGCTTAACGCAATCTATATACTCAGGCTTAAGTGCTAATGTGTGCTTAGGGATAAATCACCAAATCTCCATAGATTGTGATGATCACAGCTGGATTTTTTGACCACTGACAGTGAATTATACTATAACAACATTACATTGGAATGTTAACACTTAGGTGTTTTTCACTTTTTGACAGAGCTAGGCTAACTGTTTTTCAGTCTTTGTACTATGCTAGGCTAAACACATCCTGGATCTATCTCTGAAATGGACACAAAGAGATTAAACTGATATTCTAATCCGACTCTGGGTAAAATTAAATTTTCCCAAAATGTTGGCCTATATCTCCTGTCGCTAATTCTAACATACAACCTTTCCCACCACCCCATGACTAGATTTAAAGTGTTGATGGTAAGAGTTGTTATAATATTTACCGATTATAGTGCTTTTCTCCATAATCAGGCATTAACCCCGGATGGAGTCAACCTCAAATGTCTAATTTGCTTCGCCAAGAATGATTCATATCCTTGAACTGATCTCTCCTGATTCAATTGATACACAGAATTCAGTAAAGATATCCAAGTATCATCCATACAGCTGAGAATATGTCAGTTCTTTCAATATGTCAGTTCTTTCAAATACTGCGAGCCAAATCACTCACAACCAGAGAGTCCATATGCTTTATTTCTGTTTAACTTTGATATATTAAGACATATTACAGCCACATCTCACATCTCATGCTCTGTCTGCACATTATCGGATGTCTCACAGCATCAAAATGAAAGAGGAGTCAATATAATTTTCAGTTTCAGAGAATTATGCTGACTGTTTTTGTTTGCCATGGCCTTGTGCAGATTACTGTCACTGCTGAGAGGCAGCAGTAATGTGCTAACGTTAATCGGTCCATACATTCTGACCTACATCCATGACCTATATGTCCATTATATGTATATGTATGAGACTTTCCACTACATCAGCTGTGCTTATATACAGTGAGTAAAGCAAACCTTAACAGTGACAATATTAATTATTTAATTAGAAAAGATTAGTATTACCAGGGGACCTCATGTGATTTAGAAATTACCCCCACATCTGTGTTTTGTGTGGCGCATTCACACGGTATAGTTTATATTTTACTCTAATTTACTGAAATTATCCGCCTGATATGATGATAGGGCCCTGTCAAAACTTTAATTTATAATTGCCAACGCAGCCAATACAATCCCGAATCACAGAGATGCCCATTAACATGGGACTTATATTATCACACAAGCTCTGTGTTTGGCGAAATATGGTAGGTAATTTGTGGTGGAATTTTGACTTGACAAATTACAGACACTCTAGATTTGCACGGGATTAAGATCACAGACAATCACCGCAATTATTACAAATTATTAGAGGTATTCAGATAAACGGCAACTATGACTGAAATTAACTAAACAAAGACAAGAGAGATCGTGGACACAGACTGGAGTGTTACTATCAGTTTTTACTGGTATTTTGCTTCATACCTGGTTATATTAATCTTCAAAGAGGTCAAATGAAAACAGTGATGGCAGAATTGATCCTTTAGGGTCTTTAGGGTTTATAGTTTCAGTGTTGGACTGAGAGGATAGAGAGCTTTGGGCCTCCTTCAATCAGAACACAGCAGCAGCAGCAGCAGATAAAGCAGTAGTGAAGTAGTGATTCAGAATGAGCGATAGAAACCTGCCACACATCTCTTCAGTGCACACAGACAAAACAAGTACTGTATGGTCCATATGTTGGCCTATTATTAAACCAGATATGGGAATCAAAACAAGAAATGGTCATGGAAAATAAAATAAATCTAATAAATGTTTAAATTGGGGATGAAAGTGATTAAATGAGATAATGAACCAAAATAGGCATAACAAATACTGTCCTTAAAAAAGACCGTATGTGAAAAGGATGTTTCTAAATGTTAAACATGATTTATCACATGTCAAAAAAACATATATGCTTACTGTACAAACTCACCTATTAAATGCTGTTTGACATAAATATTTAATTTACATGTAAAATTGTTGATTTCACATGAGATCTTGAGGGGGGATGATCGCGTTCCCCCGCCAGGAACAAAGACATTGTGGAAGACTCGAACGGTTGCGGTTACATTCGGTCTTAACATACTATTTACACACTTATACTGACCGACACTAGACTCAGGCACTGGCCACGGTTACATTCGGTAGCCTGGTGGGCGGTCTCCTCATGACAGTCTAACTACCATGTAGCAACATTCACTTCTAACATTTTACTTAACATAACTACCAACCAATTAACAACTAGTTCAATCAACCCAGGGTTTCCCAATCCAGCGGCGCATGTTCACATAAAAGAGGTGATGTTTGCACAACATGACTAATAGCCACATATTTTACATAAGAAGAGCAAACTATAATTATACATAAATACGAAGAACACAGACACGGTTTTACAGGCAAAACGCAATACAGTCGCTGCTTCCTAAAACAGGAGGACAGCTGGAAAAAAAAAATAGCCGACGCTGTAGATGCGCACAACTCTTAGGCTATCACTATCACTTCCCCATCAGTCAGGCACAAGATCTGACCATAATTACACCGGTACTTTCCATAAACTGCCCTACCCATCAGGGAATGTTATTCCCTGATGGGTATATTTGCCGTGTGTGATGTGCACAACATTTAGTGACATTTAGTGACCGTCGAGAACCCTTTTACAATTATGTCAGCACATAATATAATCTGAAAACTGCTGCCCTGATTGAAAAAACAATGCAACTGATCTCAGCTGGTATTCTGTCTGGAATGGAGTGGAATGGAAATTTCTAAGTGACCCCAAACTTTTGACCGGCAGTGTAGGTTCATGTTTTTTGTTAATGATAAAAAAATATAATATAAAATGGACATACAATAGGCTCAGAATAAACTACTTCAATAATGCGTAGTCAAATATCTTAATGGTCATGATCTTTAATGATAAGATGGAGTGAATTGGTCTGTTTTATTATAAAGTAAGTCTTAATGACAACACACAGCAAAACACAAGCACCTGCTGTCTTTATTGATGTGCATTATCACTGTTTGACCTACATCAATGCAACGGGACACTGTCCTGTTTCTCAGTGTGGAACAGTGTCATAGCAAACATTTTATCACATTGTTCTAAATTTTCTTACTGTTGTGCAGTGTTGTAGTCAAGGCCCCCTAAACTGAGACCAAGTCATCCCCAAACCAGAGGGTATTGAGACTGAGATAAGACCAAGACTTTGAGGGGTTGAGACCGAGACCAGATTTGTGTTAGAAAGCCAA
The DNA here is from genome assembly GCF_004354835.1 of Perca flavescens. Taxonomy (NCBI): domain Eukaryota; kingdom Metazoa; phylum Chordata; class Actinopteri; order Perciformes; family Percidae; genus Perca; species Perca flavescens. The sequence continues at coordinate 31,363,198 of NC_041344.1, forward strand.
AACTTCTGCTGTCTCCCGCATTCACTTTCTTGGGAGTGCGTGAAAAGAAGGCAGAGAGAGGGAGGTTTAAGGTAACAAATTTCAAAATAGATATGAGTCAAGTTATTGGTTGCATTTGCAAGTTTTAACACATAGGCATAAATCAAACAATACACAGGCAATTTAGCGAAATCCCTGCAGTTGTGGTCTTGAACGGTCTTTATCCAAGACAAGACCAAGTACAAATGCGGTCGATTCCGAGTAAGACCAGTCTTGAGACCAAGACCGATCTCATGTACTACAACACTGCTGTTGTGGGCACCTCTTCTGTCTGTTTGACACGTCAAATGTGTGCTAAGGACATCAACTGATGTGTCAAATAATGCAACGCTCTGCTTTATGTGACACAAAGTTTATCTCAAAGTACTTTCAAATAGTTACGAGTTTTGACTTCACTGAAGAATCTCCATAAATACTGTCAATCTGGCTTTCATACTGACATTTAAGCTACCAGTGTACTTTATCAGAACTGCTTGTTGAAGGCTTTAGAAACTCCAGATTCATGCCCTCTTCATTGGCCATTTGTGTGAAGGTGAGAAAGTTGGCAGAGTTTGAACTACTCTCTGTAGCTCTCTTTTTTCATTCTTCATACAACTATTTCTGTCACTATTCATGTGAACAATCGAGGGCAACATCATGCATGTCTTCCAGGAGAAACTGTCTGAAAATGTGCGCCATCATTCCCAAATTTAAACAATACTGTGTCTCCCTACTCTCAATGATGGCCGGCTTTTCACTACGCCTTAGGGTGGGGCAGTTCGGACGACACAATGTGTGAATTAGTTCCGTCACGTTTCATGTGAACAATCAAGTGCAACACCATGGATGTCTTCCAGGAGAGACTGTCTGTCTGAAAATGTGCACCGTTATTCCCAAATTTAAACGATATTGTGTCTCCCTACTCTCAATGATGGCCGGCTTTTCACTCCGCCATTTGTGTGGGGCAGTTCGGACAACAAAATGTGTGAATTTGTTCTTTTTGAGTATAACCCAAGCATCCAACCTAACTAATACATCTCTCCAAGGTGAGTGATGGAGGATTTTCTTATTGTCATGGCCCAAATGGCACAGCAAAATGGCATCAAAACACCAGCTGTAAAGGTTCATCTAAAAGAGCTGCGCCTGATCTCCCGAAGTTCTGGCTAATTCTGTACAAAATGCTGCTGTTAGTGGGGTTTGTGACTTCAGCAGTAGAGGACAGACAGTCACGGTGGTGAGGTGAGGGCAAAACCGTGAGCCCCTCTCTACACACACAAAAACACTTTGCCCCTTGGAAGGGGGGATTGTACAGAATAATGGTATGGAAAGGGGGATGGAACACAAATCTGTTCACGTGTGTCTGTGGATGTCATTTGTCATAGTGTTGGTGACAAACTGTGTCTGGCGAGGGGGTTGGGGTCCACACAGAGGCAGGCGAGCCACGAGATGTGATTTAGGAAGACAGCGACATGGCAAGTGCACCCCCACCCACCCAGGGCAATCAATTACCACTGCAGTGCTAGCAAATTACTGCGAGCATGAGCAGATACATCCAAATGATGCATCGGACAAGAGGCCATGGAAATATATGTCTTTTTAATACCCACAAAAAGGGCAGGGGGGAACCCATCCAGTGCAGGGACTCTCATCATTATGAAGTGCCTGTGATCACTACTCTTGACTTCCACATGAAAAGCATCTGCGTTTTTTTTCTTTGCTGGTCTATACATGTCTGTTTGGCCTCTTGAACTCTTTTTTTCGGTGTAAAATTCTGATTCTTGGCCTTGCATTGAAAAAAGGAGAAGGGGCTGCATTGGTGGGGGGCGTGTTGTTTCAGGTACCAGTGATATGATGAAATATGATCCAGGAAGACCAGTTTGAGTATTATATTTATTTAATAGGTTGACGGCCTATCAGATGCCAAAACACTGCACGTTTAACGTTTTTGCAGGACAACCCTGCGTTTCCCCCTCTGTGCTGGAATGTGAACAATACTGTGTCTCCCTACTCTCGGTAGCTTTGTCAACTAGTATAACCCCTAACTCTAACCCAGTCTGTAGGGAGTGACATCTCTCCATTAGTGCTTGTACAGGTCCTGAGCATGTGTGTGTAATTCAGGCCTAATGTGTTTAAAAACTGTACCAATAAAGTCAAAATGTGAATTTCCAACAGAGAGAAAATGTGAATTTCCCCTTGCGGGATAAATAAAGGCATGTCCTCTTTTTCTCAGTCCACTAATTGTCTTTTAGAAATGAATGTATTGTGATACGAAGAGCTGTTGTCCTTCTAAATATGGCTTTACTTCTCTAGTCTGGATCAACAGAAGTCCATTTTCTTTTGTTGGGTGAACATTTTCCACCAAAACAAGTTCCTTCCTGAGACTATTTTGCAGAATCACCGTTGCTGCGTCCAGCGCTTATCGCCCCCCAAGACTATTGTGATTGGTTTAAAGAAAAGCAAACAACCCAGAGCATCTCATTTTCCTATCCCAAATTGTATTTGAGGTGTAGCCAGACCTTCTTCCACAGCGCTGTGGAGATAGGTCTGACAGTGCGAGATTATTACTCCCCTGACTTGTGCATGGCTAAGAGACTTCTCTTTGAATTAAGGGTTGCAATAATTACGCATTAATCTGTCAATTTATGTGGGTTTATCAGGGGCTTTTTTAACTGAGAGCAGCTGCTGCTGGAAATACAGATGGTGAGGACTTTGAGACTGAACCAAAACAGTAAATTTACAAAACCAAAACAAAGACCCAATCTGGTCTGTGTCTGGTAGCAGAACAGGACAACAGAAGTGTTGATAATTCTCTGTAGGTTCATCACTATGAGCGGCACCTTTCACATTATACATTCATTTGGACCATTGATATAGTAATACCACAATATTGATCAGTGCAGCTGAATATTTTTATGTCGATCAACTAACAGACCAATTGTTCCAGCGCTACTCTGAATTCAAAATATACCACAATATTTATAACTTTGAGAGTTTTACAATCCACATCTATTTTTGCCAATCAGGTCTTTTACTTTGACTCAATAATGAGAATATGAAGTCCTGGAAATCAGATTTTCCCATCGCACATACATGCTGCTTTGTAATTCTATAATTCTAAACTTTCAGGCTTTGAGGGAGTGCTGTGAATGAGCGAGTGTCGAGTGTCTCTGAAGTACTCTCCAGAGTGTTAGACCAAGGGAGGAAGGGTCATTGAGTGGAGTTCAGACACGCTCTTAAATACACTCTACACAGCGATGCCTACTGTCCCAAAACTCTCACCCCCCCTCCCTTTAGTCAATGAGCAATGTCTCACCCACTGTCTTTTGTCCTCTTTATTTCTGTTTTCTCGGCTGCCTCTAGCCCCCTGGTGCAGCATGCCGATTTCTTTCTCTGTTCTGCAGCGTTATTGGGATGCTGTATGGCTCGATGGCAGCAGGCATGGATGGCGGCCGTTTTGCGAAGCTGCCGGCCAGCCATCTGGGTGCTGCCAAGCTCTGCACAGTGTCTCTTTGAGCAAACAGATGCAGCGCTTAATAAACACTATCTATCTGGAGCCCACGTGATGCAACCCGGGCCGCTTGCCACAGCACTTAACATGGCAGATCCCTAACACTAACCAGGTGGGTGTTGAGCAACCATGATAATTCTTCGCTGCCACCAGAGCATTGAGTTTAAGCTAATGGTTCTGATGGGACAAGGCGGTGGAGGGGAGAGGGGGGTTATCAGATGGGAAACCTGCATTGTGAAAATATGACCTTGGAGCAGGAAGGGAATGAAAGAGGCACATATGCAATTTAGAAGTGATAAGATTAGATTGTCTCACTGCTGGTTCAGAAGCTTTTTCCACACAGATAAGACTAAAATAAGAAGAAAAAACACAGTAATAGTTTTAATAGCTGACCAGCTGATCCTGGAGCTGTGCAAGATAACTGATCTTATGACCGCCTCTCTGTCAATAGCAGTGGATTGGGGGAATTATTGGGTCTCTGTAAATTATAGATTGTGGTCTAAACCTACTCCTAATCTGCAAAGTGTCCTGAGATAACTTCTGTTATGATTTGACACTATCAAAAATTTTACTGAATTGGATTTTTATCAGAGTGCTGTAGAAGAAAGTCTCTCATTTTCTTCCAGTTGTGTCAGTCCTTTACACTGTATCATAAAGCTGCTCAGCTATTTCAGAAATACGGGTGATCACAAGCAACAACGGGCGATAACAAGCATATTCTCACACCCAACTCATTACATACGGACGCTTGATCAGGATTGCTTGGAGTCATTTTCTCAACATGCAGTGTATGGTTAGGTGTAGGCAACAAAACCACTTGGTTAGGTTTAGGCAATACTAAAACTTGGCTAACCAACCAATCCAAGTAGTTTCATTGTTTACACAATTAAACTACTTGAATTGGTTTAGGCAACAAAGCATCTTGGTTAGGTTTAGGCATCAAAACTTGGTTAGGTCTACACAAAGAAACTACTTGTTTAGGGTTAGGGTTAGGCATGTTTAGGCAACAAAACTACTTGGTTAAGTTTAGGGAATATAACTACTTGGTTAGGAATTAGAAAAGTTATGTCAGTGACTTCACCCACTACGTCTGACGACTGAGCAGTTAGATGGGAAGGCAAAGGCAGAAGCACTGGTCGGTGGTTTAGGGTTAGGGGTAGGGATTGGGTATAGGAAAGGGTTAGGGTTAAAAAATAAATGTTACATTTGTACTTGTTTGTTTACGCTCAACTTTGTTGCTCGACTTTGGGCTTCAGGCACAGGGAAATAGTTTACCCACAATTTAAACCCATGGATGCAATCACACCTCCAAAGTGTTGGACTGTTCTTTTAAACAAAAGTAAATGCTTGTCTACGAAATGAATCAAACTGTAAATATTGAATATTTGGCAATCAGAAGATTTACTACCACAATTTGCTTTCAACAACTAATTTTTTTTCTCTAACATGACTACACAGAACACACACACAAACACGCGTGCACACGCACACGCACGCACACACACACACACACACACACACACACACACACACACACACACACACAAACACACACACACACACACACAATGCATGTCTTATTCCTTCTCCTTTTCTTGTTCTACAGATTCACCAGATTAATAAAGGATCACATCAGTACTTGCTGGACTTTATGAGACTCATTATCGCTTACCACTGACAACATACAAAGACATAACTTGTGTAATGACGCATTCAATCACAATACCCCCGCCCCCTCCACACACACATGCTCCCTTTGTGTTTCATGTAGCAGTTCAGTAATCTCCAGAGGCACATGAAAGCATGAGTCCAAAAGTAAGTAAGTAAGTGAAGTTTATTTGTATAGCACTATTCACAGACCGAGTCACAGAGTGCTTCACAGGCAAAAGCAGATGCTCTCAACACCCTACTTTCATTATTAAATAACTACCACTGCCAAATTTGCTTGAATAACCAACCTCCTTGCGCAGATTTTCAGTCTATTAAACTACTCGCTACCGTTGTCGCTCTTAATACAGTGCTGTGGTCAAGTTGCAGCTCTGCCTGGTGTGTTCCATACAGACGCTAAAGGGTAATTTTTGCGTCTGACCAAGCATCAGTAAGCTGACCCCTCCAAAATGAGTTGCTCTGCATTTAGGCGCTTAGCTTGAAAGAGTCAATAGATCTCCCTCATGGTATTTGCCATAGCTGCTAACAGATTTGGGACACAATTGCAAACCCTTTGGTCCCTAGAGTGAAAGCAACTTCCAGTCAGCACGGTCCTTCTGTTGTTGACGTTCAGAGCAGGACACTGAGGACGCTATCCAATCACCTCCATCCATGGGAGAGAGGGAATTGTTCCCTTTCTTTTCAGTGGCCCCTGTGGGTGGTGGGTGGGTGGTAGCCTGTGGATATCAGACATCATCTTTTCTATGATTCCTCTGCTGAGGTGTGAAACAGCATAAGAGAAAGGAATGCCACCCCCTGAGGCTTATGGAGCATGAAGTGGACCTGAGCTATAAATGCTGATGCAATCAAAGGATGCCAATAACCTGTGAAATGCAAACTGTTCCTGTGGATGACAGTGGAGCGGGGGGGGGGTGGCCATTGACAGCAGCCAGTCACAGCAGCGAGTCACAGCTAAATACAGAGCTTCTGCATGCTGTTTTTATCTGTTCGTGACATGGTTTCTCAGATCCCACTGGGTGGATGTTCGACAACTCTTTGTGAATGATGCAACTCCTCCGTGATAGCTGAAATACTGGCCAGTATAGAAAATAAAGATTGAATAATATGAGTTACAGAAACTATCACGTGAACAGCTCTATCTCAGATGATTCATCATCTGGGTAAGGTTGTTACTGGATTAGTACCACTCATACTAATGGATGACTTTTCACACCTATGGTGTACTATGCATTATATGTTCTGTCTTTGCATCTATATACTTATAATATATAAAGGCAAAATATATAATATATATTTATATAATATACAAAATACTCTATTTATTGGGATCAATTATGATAAATCACAGTGACAGTGTGCAGTATAAACACAGGTGTTGTTACAGCATGTTTTAGAGAGAATTAAAAAGCGGGGAAATAGTAATTGATCATGGAATGTGTTGGTACTGAATTTCTAATGTTAAAAAAACAATTGATAATTAGATTAAAAAAGCTCATAATAAAAATGTCCAATTTAAAAATACCACTTGGAATGTACTGTGGCAACACAGGCATTTGGATTAGCAGTTCAAATGTATTTAATATCCACACTCTATTACACTTTTTTTAGTGTGCACTGTAAACAATGCTGAATACTGTTTAATGTAGCAGAAAATATAACAGCCTAATGTGTAGGGACCTCAAATGTGGGTGAAAACACAGAGTAGAGTTTTTTGCAGAGTAGGAAAAGCACAGGTGTTACTAATAACATTAACGATAGCCTAGTTCTATTCAGGTGTCCCAGCAGTGTGACAGTGAGCCAGCATGAACAATACCAGGACCCTGAAACTGAAGGAGCTAAATGGAATTCGGCCAATATTCATTTTATATTGTCTGTGTTTTTCCTACTGTCACATGTCTTCTGTGGAAAAGGCATCTCAATTTAAATAGATTTCTCCTTTAAAGGCCCTGAAAACTTCACAGGGTTTGTTGTCCTTATGCCTGATTAGCAGACCCAAACAGAATCTTTTTTTTTTTTTTAAAGTTTCAGCGTTGATCCAGAATAAAAATCTAAAATTAGTGGATTATTTTTTGCTGGGGTGGAGATGTTTTTAGAGTTTTATTTTAATTGTTTAAAATCTGCCGAAAATTCTGCGTCCACAGATTCCTTGTGGCCCTGCTGATTAGAGCATTTTGTGCGAGGATACGGGAAAAATCTCTTAATATAAAGTTTTTACACTTGGCTGAGGTGGAAAAGTCAGTGTATTGATTAAATGAAAAGTGTGACAAAGTGCAATGGGAACAGACTTCGTGAATTAGTCAATGACGTACATGAAACATGTGAGTTAAACGTCATTGATGAGATGAAAAATGGCGGCAGACAAAAACATCAGATCTGTCTGGAGCGATGGGGAGACTGTGACCTTTCTCACAACAGGAATTAAACTTGAATTACATCATCTCATTGCTACCTCTTCTTAAAATAAAGAATCATTATTCCCCTGAATTGTATTCTTGTTTGGAAAAGCCTCTGAAACAGCAGAGACCTGTGTAAACCCCTTCTTTCAAACCCATGACAATATTTAATTCAATTACATGCTGTGTAAATTGGGTCTAAAACTCACACTCTTTGGACATTCCCACTCCGAAGCACTTCTGCAGGCGGCAGTACTGACATCGGTTTCTCGTCACCTTGTTTATAATGCAGTTCTTGTCCCGGTGACACGTGTACACCATGTTCTTCTGGATGCTTCGGCGGAAAAAACCCTGAGGAAACAGACAGAGAGGGGGGGTGTTCATGAAAAGAGGACTCTCACGACGTTAACCTAATTTTCCCTCTAATCTTCTGTAGCCGCCTATTTTCAAAAACCTCCACACAGCTCCACTGAAATTCTCCTGCCACTGGATATCATAATATCCCGACAGCCTGTATAACAATGTGCAAGATGTTTTATCTTTTCATTGCCATTAAGGCTGAGAGAAAAGACAGTTGAGGAGTCCCTGCTGGGAGATGTGGTGCTTCAAATGCTGGATTTAAGCTCAGAAACAAGAGTACTTGTGGGAACAGAGAGTGAAGAAGCTCAGGGTATCAAATGAGTGAGATGGCTGGTGCTGCATGGAAGAATAACTGAGGACTTTGGTTCAGGGACGGGGGGGCGGGGGGTTGGCAGCACGTCTGAAGGTGACACTGAGCTTCTGTGGAAGACCAAAGCTACTTCTCTTTCAAAAGAATGTTTTCATTGTAATTCAGTAGAACAGCAGTTAAGTAACAGGTCTTGGGCTCATTCAAATGTTTAACTGTAAAAGAGATATCATTAAATAAGTACCAAAGCCATGCAGCTCCATCAACACTTGTGACAGTCTAAGAGCTGTGTTGAGACACAGGATCATCACAGTTTGAGGTATTGAGCTCAGGGATTCACATCATGCTCAATTATCTTTTACTCTAAGATTGCTAAGATTGACAAGAAAATTAAAATGATGTAGCCATGATAATCACATTTTCAATCCTGGTTAAAAAAAAAAAAACTTTAACGGAAGATTGAATGTCCTTGAATTTCATAAATCTTCAGTTAAGGTGATGACGTATACTTATGAGGCCTTAAAAAAGCCTCAAGCTTTTAACGTGTGCAAGTAGGGTGACCTAGCCTTGTGAGACCGTCCTGATCTCCCGAGCTCCAGTTTTCTTGAGATAGAGAAAATTTGAAGCTGTTCGCCAAACGACCGACCAGTCAGCGTTGGTTTTGAAGCGGGTTTAGGTGTGACGCAACAAGAAGTAACAGTCTAAACAACATGGCAACTTCCATGGATGAGATTGCGCAAGTTCTATCCAAATTAGAAAGTATTTCTTCATTGAAGAGCAAAAAACAGCACTGGCGGCTTTTCTCTGAGGAAAATATGTTTTTGCTCTTCTCCCGACTGGTTTTGGCAAGAGTTTGATCTGATTGATTGATTTGTCTATCACCAACATAGGTGGTAATAGACAGATGGTTTATCCAATCAGCTAACCAGGATTTTCGCCCCTTCCCAAAAGTTCTCCAACGGAAAGTTCCCAGATGGATATGCCGAGCAAATGCGAAGCAATCCATCTGGCGGAGTCAGGTTAAGGGTGACCAGAAGCAGTTGTCCCGAATCCCAAATCCCAAATCCTGCCCTAATTGTCCCGAAAAATAGAACAAAGTCTCAAGAGCAGACTCTTGAGTAGTAGCCAGGAGAGTTTAACTACATGTCCCTCCAGCCACACAGAAATCTAAACCTGTGTTCAGTACTCTCAGACATGACGTGAACCAACCATTTCTACAGTCGATATCTAAAGCTGGGATGTTCAGATTTTTTTATTTTATTTGTATTTTCGGGTTTACATGACAGACAGTTGTAGCCTGGAAATCTAGACGCACTCTATCGTTAGCAAATGTAATTTTGATGTGGGTCTGGCTTGTCAGGCTAAGACAGTTGAGTTTTTGAATAAAAATAATTAATAATTTTGGTGGCTCGGTGGAGTTTTGAAATTCATGTTAAGTGCAGGCAGCCACGAGAAGGAGTGATTGGATTGGATGTTGCTGATGTTAAAGCGCAGTCATTGTGTTTGTTTTGTTTGTTTCATAATGACACTTGAGCTCATGATTTTAATGAATTTTTATTTGTATTTTCGGGTTTACATGACAGACTCCTGACAAAATTCCTGAATAAAAGTAATGAAGAGTTTTGAAAATCATGTTACACATAGTTAGCATTAGCATTAGCATAGCACTAGCATTAGGCAAGGACACCACGTAGCCTAAGGCATCAATCAATGTAGGTGTGAAAAGTTATCCGTTAGTATGAGTAGACAGCATTGTATCGGTCAGATATGATCTCATCCGACAATGGCTGTGTTGTTAACAGTGAGATGTGGGGGTGATCAATCATCTGAGTTAGAGTTGTTCATGTGATAGTTAATCTAACTAGAATTGTGTTTATTAAATGATCACACACTAAATGACAGATAATAAACCTGGAACAGGGTATATTCTGGGAATACTGGCGGAGCTCATGGCTAATTTTTGTGAGCCCTGGTTGATGGATACCTTTGCATGGGGGCAGGATTAACCCTAACCCTAGCCCTGTCACTCTCGTGACTGGGAAAAATGGCAGGTGACGGTGAAACAAAAACTCAGTACCATATGCTTCAAAATAAAATTTTAAACCTGACATTGCACATATGCTTTGGAGTATGATGAATGGACAGCATAATTTCTGGTACAAAATGACAGTAAATAATATTTGACTCCCCAACTTTTTGAATACCTTTCTTTTTTTTTATACTTTCTTTTTATTCAGTACCATTTTCATAAAAGCAGCTTAGCTTTACAATTCACGATAAAGAAAATTTGCAAAAAAAAAATTGCAAACTAAACAGACAAAGAGAGAAGTGCACAAGGTCAACACAGTATGCACACACTTTAAATTCATTCTATAGCTGTGACGCTTGTCTCAGTACACAGAAACAGAGGCTGAGCTCTGCTACGTCTGCTGCCGAGCAAAGTGACAGAAAGCAGAGGAGCATCTAAAGGAAGCGGGAGTCGTCACTGATTTTTCCCTCTTGATATTAATTTGCCGTTGCTCTGGGGTCTTTTGCAATGATCGTCCATCATCCAGGCCCTGTTTGCACATGTTTGAAGGCGTTTGTGCCTGAGGAGCTTCGTTCAGTTAAAGGGGGGTGGGGGTTAAAATTCCATTTACCGTCGCTGCCTGTGACGGATGGGACCTTGCCTTTTCATTAGTGAAGCAGGATGCATGATGGGTAACAGATTAGATCACAGGACTGAAACGGCTGACTCTGTAGCCCATCTCGCCCCGGCCTCGAGCATCCGTCAACCTCTGGACCCCCCCCAGTAGCACAGACACTAACCAAACGCAGCCAATCGTGCGTCAGCCTTGATGACACGTGGTCGGTCCGAGGTCACCTCCCCTAAGATGGCATTATTCATTTTCTTAATAGAGGGCTTTATCCTGGCTGATGTAAGCCCAGCATGTTCGTGGACATTACCTGTGGGGTGTGATGGATGAGCATGGAAGCGGCCTGCATCGCCATCAGCTGCCATATAAGTGTGTTCAGGTTGGGTGCAGAACCCAAGGCTACTCAGGTACTTATGTCATTCAAAGCTGAGCGCATGCAGGTCACTTAGCCTTGGAAATGTATGTGTGTGATAAGTGCTGTACAGTGTGCTGGGGGTTAAACTGCTGCTGCAGTTGGCGTGTTGTGCACTTGCTGCAGACTGTTTGCCAAGACAGATTTACATTTTGTGAGCTTCAGCTATTTGGGGAAGGTTTGTTGACAGTTCAAGGCCTGAGCTGCAATGCTTCTCATTTAAACTTTCCTCATCTGCATTATTGATATTTATTACATTAAATATATAAATATATATATATATACTGATGGGGAAAGGGAACAACATTTTCTGGCCTGACAAAATTATGTGTACTCCTATAAGAAACTTAGTTTTGTGCAATATGACCAGCGATGCAGCATTTGCAGTGAGTTGGTTCAAGTTGTCTTTGCAATGAGAGGTGAAGCGTTACCAAACCAGGCCCAGATCGAACAAAGAATTGGCCCACCTTGAGTATTTTCTACTGAAAAAATTAAAAAAAACGTCTTTGAGAGATGTTCTGGCCAGTAAGTCTCTGCATTATCCAGAGTAACAGGGACTTATTAAATATTTAATTAATCAAATCCACAAAGGATCAAATGACTATGTATACAGGGAAATGTAGTGACAAACCCACAGAGAATTATCAAAACATTATATAAGAGGCTGACATTTTTTGTTACATTTATGTAGGCAAAATTCAAATAATCAATAATATGGATTTTATTTTAAAAAGAGCTTACACATTGACTGTACACATGAGGCTGACAGCAGAGTCAGTATGCCAGTGTCTTTCTGAAAAAACGAAGCGTGTTCCTGGGGTTTACTTTTTATATTCTGAGACAAATCGCTACTACAGCACTTGCTAATAGAAATGGACACTTTTGTGAGTGTGAACTAAGTTAAACAACAATTACTTAATGAGAACAGAAAGAAACTACAGCAGCACTAAGCCCCGAACGTAGCGATGGTGCCTCTGCAAAATAGCCTTGGGAAGGAATCCGTTTTGGTGGAACATGTGCACGTAGGGAGGCGAGCTCTGGAATTAAAATGGCTGTTGAGTGTGATGAGAATTTAACAAAAAAAAAAGATAAATATAATTTGAATTTCTGAATCGGAACTGGAGTTTAGAATGCCAACACAAAGAAAGCGGAAGGTGAGGGAAATCCGGCAGAACCTCCAGCGGCACCGGAACAATCCCGTAAATGAAACGTATATAAGGCTACATTTACATTGCTATGTTTTGGTTGAAAAACAAACACCTTTTGCTACGTTTACACCTCTCATTCCCCCTGCTCTGGCATTTTTAGAGCCCCTAAACCGGAGACATTTGAATACACTTCTGACCCATTTTGGTTTGGAATCAGCGGGGTTGTGTTGCACTCTCAACGGCCGCAAACGGAGACCTTTGGCAACACCGACACTGACGTTTCGCTGCCTGATTGGGTCATGACGTCTCATTCTCTGAGACTAAGCTACTAACGTTACCATGGCAACTACCAGCAACAGGCAGAGTATACATGCTGCCTCCTGTTTACAGGGCACGCACATGCCCTGTTTACAAGAATGTTGTTAAGATATGCGGTTTGGGCATGTTAGTTTGAACAGACATCAGTTTTGTCAGTTCTTCTACTGGAGCTAAAAGCACAGATTGCTTTTGGCTCAAAACTCTGCTTAAAAACCAAAACGTAGCAATGTAAATGTAGCCTAAGTAAACTTAACTCAGTATACTTCGTGTAGGCTGTAATTGTGCATCTCCAGTGGTTTCTCAGCAGCAGTAGTAAACAGATGCTAGAAGCCTCTGGGGAAACACCAGTGTCTGAGACTCACACAATCATCACATCTGCTCTTTTGATTGCCTTGATTTCATTCTTCTTCCTTCCTTTTTTTTGCTCATCTGTACTTCTTCTTTTCTCCATCCTGCGTCTCTTCTGTCTTCCTCTTCTCATTTCATTCCTCTCCTCCGCCACAGGACACAAGTGTTGACCTAGTGTAGACTGCTCTGATATTTGCCAGCGCGTGTCCTGCAGGGTTTACTTTTTTGAAACTTATAAATGTGCCATCAAAGGACACCCTTGAGCTGAGTGTTGTAAAAAGGTGTTTACCTAGGTAGAGTGCAGCATAGGGGTGGGGTGGAGGAGGCTGCTGTTGGATTAAATAAATGATCGGATCAGAGGTTTCAGCTGTGGGGACACACTGAGAATGAATCACACCTCAAAACTCAGTTTACCATCCTACATTACCTGTCTGCAACATACTGCAGTTCAATTATATCAGTTTATTTGAGGTATTCTCGCTATTTTGTTTTAAAGTAGCTGAATAGCTTTAGTGTCAAAATTGTACTTCTTTAATACATGGTTTGAATCCAATAGGACACTAACATCCTCCATAAACAACCACGGATAATTAAAGCAATCAAACACATCCATGCTTATGTGAGATCAAATTTAGAGGCACTAAATGTTAAGTGCTTCCCGTACACACAGTTGTAACTAAACTCTAATTAATAACTGCATTGCCTCATATCACCATATATTCTATTCATATATGGAAGATGCGGCGGTGGTAAAAATTGGTCCAAATTCTAAATAATTTCTATGTAAAAAACATGACAAAAGACACATCAAATCTAAAAATGTTATTATGCTATTACCAGTCCGTATAGGTCGTCTGTGCAAGCAGCGTATTACGACCCATATTTATGTTTATTGTTAGGCAGCATCCTCTATTGGCCATAGTAGTTATGACAGGCATATAGGGAGGAGGTCAGGGTCGATAAATCCAACAAACACTTTCACAGAGAAGACCGCTGTTCATATTAAAAAAGCAGGGGCCTTTAGTGTTTGTTATTGATGCAAAAAGTCTCCTTTAGCGTCATATTTAGTAGACGCGCTTGTCCGTCTTCACGTCACTTTATGGCACTCTGGGCAGGATGTGCGTTTAACTGACATGCGGCACAAGAACGGGACAGTTAGGTTTAGGAAAAGATCGTGGGTTGGCTTACAAAATATACGTTTTAGGGACAAGAATGGGACAGGAACCCCGGTCTCCTGAGTGAAAGTCCTGTAATGTTTGTCCCATCCACCACCCCAACCAACCTCCTTACGTGGATTTTAGGTCTTTCATATGACTGAATGGAGTCTTATGTTGCCGTTAGCATGTTGTGAGTAAAAGGGATAGCCTGGGTAAACCCTGACGAACTTCCGGCAAATTTGAGATTTGCTCTGCAAGTTAGTCTGGCGAAGAGCCCATTCAAACCCATTTCCAATGTCCTGCAGCTTTTTGTTAACATTTACATACATGATGGCTACCGAAGCGCAGCGTCACCCAGATCGTTCGTCTGATTGGTTGAAGGACTATCCAATGCGCACAGAGGCATTTGAGCGGCGTCCACTGGTGACGCCCCTTTGGAAATGAACTGACAATGAACCTTTCCCAGACCCACTCTCAGTTACAACTGAGAAGGGTCTGGTGTCAACCAGGCTATAAAAGGGAGCCAACAACAACAAAAACAAAACCTAATTACTTCTTGTGGCCTGTGTATTCACAACGAGTACAAATAGTAATGCAGATTAAGACTAGACGATTTCCTACTATACTACTGACTATATTGGGTGGAAGCACAGCCGAAGCACTGCTACTCGGGCACAGAGATATCACGCAGCACCTGAAAACCCCCCCAACTTCCGTCAATATACCGGCGTGAATATTGGCTGGCTATTTTTCCTACTGTAGAAAGTGAATGGCGATGAACATGGCAGATTTTGTGAGAGACAAAGAGGATGACTTCTCAAGCAGTCAAGATCCAGAAACATACTTCTAGGAACCAGTTTTCAGAAGACGAGCTGCGTGCTTTGGAAATAGAACTACAGGAGGAAGAGGTTACGATTGCTCAACAGCCCGAGGACGTGAGGATGAGAGCCAACATGAACTGGTGGTGTTAGTGTGGGGGAATATGCCAACTTACGCCGACTGAAATGAGCGTGCCTGTAGTTGTGTCACAGCTACCAAGGATTTCTCTGCGTTGATCCATCCTGTAGTCCTCGACTTTTTTTTGGTGCGATAAAGTCAACTGGAAAAAACGCCGAAGGGACCCAATAAACAGCTGTCCACAGAGTAAGTGTAAACATGTAAACATGACGCATGGTTATTTTACGGGATTTATTAGACCTGTACTCACACAAAGTTGCTGCGTGCCCGAGTAGTGGTGCTTCGGCTGTAGCCCACTTCCACCCAATATAGTCCCAAATCAATATCTGCCTAGGAAATTGTCTAGTCTTAATCTGCATTGCTATTTGTACTCGTTGTGAATACGCAGGCCACAAGAAGTAATTAGGTATTGTTTTTGTTGTTGTTGGGTCACTTTTACTCACGACATGCTAACGGCAACAAAGGACTATGCTAAGCTAAGCTAGCGGCGGGTCTGCCGGACTAAGGCAATGCATGCACTGAAACAAAAATGCATTTGCCCACCTATATAAATATAGAGGAGATGGTGAATAACCCTATTTCAACCAACAGTGGCGTATTCCTTTAACACTGGAACACATAGCTCACATTTAACATTGTGATTTCAATTTTTTGAATTATTCCATCATGGTATGTTTACCTCCTGCCCTGACCTTTCCCAAAAAATCTATTCTGGACATGCCTACATTGGCATAATTATATAATAATGTTTAGGAAAACCATATAGATGTCTTTTTGTTTTTTGTTTCCCCCCATTAGTTGCCAGGAGTAACGCCGATTAATGTTGGTACTCTCCTCCCCACCCTAATGGATGCATTTGCATGATGGCCGTACAGCACGTAGTTTACTTGCCAAAATAAGAATGAAATAGATTCATGTTTCAACATTTGCTTCTAACTTGTAGGTTTTACACTGCAGGTTATACAATGCTTACAACTCAGAACAGCATCAGTCAGACCCCTAACCCACAAAACGCATGTAGTTAATAAAATGCAATGTTTTAATACAAATTACACTACCCAACAATATAACATTTACAGATGAAATGAATAGCCGATTAAACACTTAACTGATTGACAAATCGGATCGTTTCCAGTTTCTAAAATATGAGGATTATTCTGAGTCAAGTACCCTAACCCTAACCCTTTTAATACTTTACAATCGTTTACTTAATTAACATTTTCAATGCAGGACTTTTACTTGTAACAGAGTATTTTTTACAGTAGGGTATTAGTACTTAAGAAAAGGATCTGAATACTTCTTCCACCACTGTGTTAAATACTACTACTGTACAGTGCTCTTCATACCAGAACTCTCTCCATTCTATGTGTAGATAAGGCCATGTTGAGATGTAATGTCAGGGCATCAGGGGACATGGGCCCAGCCACCTGGGAGATGAGGCCACTTCCCCCTGGACTGATAAACTGCACCTTAACCGAGATCATTATCCAACATCTTGTTATCTTAATGGGCCAGGGATAGGGTGTCAGAGCGACGGCCGCGCCATCTTAGTCCTTCTCATTTACAGATTAAAAAACGAAAGTGCCGCCCATTAATTATGTAGCTACAATCCAACCCCTTGTCCACCTGGCCTCCTCCTCTTTCTCTCTCCCTCCCTCCCTGTCCCCCTCTTTCCCTCTCTCTCTGTTCCTGCCATCGACTGGCTGTCTGGCTCTTTGGACTCGGCCACGACGCTTTGTGTTGCCTGAGCATTCAGTACAGCCGAGAGGGGAGAGAGGCGGAGCGGCGGATTAGCTTTCGCTCTTAATCGTGTCGACATCTTATCACTGCCGTGGAAAGTGGAGAGGACACAGGAGACCCAGGGGGGTTCCAGAGAAATGAGGAGGAGAGGTAGAGTGGAGAGTAGGAGGGGGGGAGGTGATATTTATCCAGTTTATCCAGTACAGGCTATTGCTTACACCTGCAGTTCACTGGAAAGACACAGCAGAGTTCAGGAAGGGGACTGAGCTGGCGGGACAAGTGAGCAGCGAAAAAGACAAGTTAAAGAAGGAGGGCAGTGAGTAAAGCAGACTTCCTAAAATGTTCCTGTCCCATTTTAGGAAAATGAAATGAGAAGAAATCAATAACTGCTTTAATAATAAACTCCAGTTTCTGTGTTTTAATGTCAAAGATAAAGCAGTGGTACCCTGCGGATTGAGCTGGGTGGCCCACCGACCATTTTCTACTTCACAATGAAAATAAATTGATTCACACTGGGAATTCCTTTTTTTATACTTGAAAACGGTGCCCTTTTTTTGTTATTGGAATTGTTACTTAAGTAAAAATATGTAAGTATCATCAGGAAAATGTACTGAAAGTATTAAAAGTAAAAGTACTCAATGCTGAAAAAGGGAAGTGTAAAGGATCAGTTGTGTGTTTAATGGTCTAGGCTAATCATTTCAGCTGGACTTGTAGGCCGTTATATTGTTGGCTAGTTTCATTTATAATAAAACATCAGATTTGATAAACTACATGTGTTTTGTGTGCAGAAATCTTAATGTGTAAAGTAACCAGTAAGTAAAGCTGTCAGATGAATGTAGTGGAGTGAAAAGTACAATATTTCTAGAAAGTGGCATGAAAAGAACAGACTCAAGTAAAGTACAAGTACCTCAACATTGTACTTCTACTAAATGTAGTTATTTACATTCCACCACTGATGAGTAGTGTAGTAAATGTTATTAATAGTCTGAATTTGAGCATTAAATCGAATCAAATATAATTTGAATATAAAAAAAATAAATTAAATTCTAATGGTATCATAGAGGAAGGTTGACAGCTGTACTATGGACACTCGGCTGGTAATGGGTTACTCTGCAGGGTCCTAAATATGTTGTATAGTCCAGGTGCAGATTGTCGCCCAGAAAGGATCAATGAAACTAAACTACTTGTTGTAGAGAGCGGCTTTAGCATTAGATCGAGACTGTGGAAACTTCTTCTAACAACGGCTGCTGTGGACAAATGCCAAGTGCAAAACAATACAACAACTAATAGAATGTCCCTTTACTTTCACGATTCCCTTGAGTCACTTGCTTTAAAGACATCATCATTAATGCAATGGTTATTAGGCTGTTCTCAGTCGCTAAAAGTCAATCATTTTGAGATTGACAACAACATTTTTCAGCCTGTTCTCATGAACGATTTGTTCAAAAAGCTACAAAAAGTAAGCATTCCACGTTTTTGTTGTTGTTGCCATATTCACTACATTGACGGCCGCTGTATAAGATGGCTATAAGATGGTATAATAAGGCTGGCCGCATAGGGAGGAGGTCGGGGTGGACGTCTGGGTGTTAAAACACAGGCACGAGCCAGGCAGTGGAGTTCGCTTCCCGGGGAAAACAAAAGAGTTTCACCCAGGAAATGCATGTCCATTGGGAGTGTTTTAATCCAAACCACTATCTTTTTCCTAATCTTAACTAGTTGCTTTGGTGTCTAATCTTAATTTTCATCGTGGCAAAACGCTCCTATTTTGTGAACTAATTTGAACCGTAATCTCTGTGAAACGAGCGGCTCACAGTCACCCATTTTCAGTTAAACACGTACTATCTGCTGTTGATATGACCGAGCTGTGGCGGAGGTCTGTAGCCTGCAGCTTAAACAACTGCCGCTCGGCGTCATGAAGCTCGTAGCCAGCTGGCGTCACGTGACCAGCCGGTGGTCTCCTAATTTTGTAGGATATCATACGTCTTGGTGTGCATACATTTTCGTACAATATCATACGAACCTGTTCGTGAGAATGTGTTGAATTTTTTTTTAAGTGTATAAGGCATTCCATGCACAACCCCGTCCTCCATGTGCCTAGAGCTGTAAAAATGTTGCTGTACAATTAATTGTCTCAGAAATATTACAATTAACAATAACATTGTTTCTTTTAGTGAAATTTAAAAAAAATATGTATTTATTTATTACTTTTTTTTGGACAAATTAAAGTTCTGAATGAATTCCAGGATACAGCTTATATATCACTGTCATGTGACCCAGATAATGTAATAACACAAATACACAGCCAATAAAGTAAACCATGTCTCTTTATTATCATAAAACATTTTTTCTAACCGCCCTTGTTATTTTTGTTGCTATGAATGTTTATAGGTTCAACTGCCACTAACTAACATAGCTTTAGTTCAACAGTCTGACCAATAGTCATACCCCTTAAGACCTTAGTTAATGTTAGAAATGTATTACGGTTAAACAAAGATACCACAATCGCGCGTAAAAAAAATTGACAATTAGACAATTATGTAATTGTTACAGGCCTACGTGGGCCAAGTTGTTTTTTTGGAAACACAAAACAGTGATGATGTGGTTCACCTGCTGTATCAACTGAAGAAACAGAACAGAAGGACAACAAAGGAACCCGGACTACACAAAGACCGGCATTGTTACCGTGGCAAACGTGAAACCTCAACAGATAAGGCACAAACAGAGCAGCAGTCAACAGCTACAACGCAGAAAACAAGAGCCAGCTCTCTCAGACCCCCACTCTTCTCTTCTGTCCCCCCCCGCCCCAATCCCCCGAAACCCAATCAGTGCTTATCTATCCATCCGAGCACCTGAAGTGCACAGATGGACCAGGAGATACAGTAGAGATTGAAAGGCGAATCAGGGGGAGAAGTGAGAGTAAAAGGGAGAGGGCAAAAAAAGAGGAAGAGAACAGAGGAGGAAGAAAAAAAGGAGAGATAGCTTGTGAAAAGCCTGAACAGAGGAGCTGTGTGACTCACCCAACCTGCTCTGAATAGCTGCAGAGACAGAGAACCGGAGAGCGAAGCGAGAGGCATGAAAAGACAAAGGGAGAATGAGGAGGAGGTTTCAGATCACCCAGTCCTCTGCTAACAGACGCCCCACTGTGGCCCCTATTCTTCAGGTCGCCGCTCGCCATTCAGCGCTCGTCTTTGCCCCCCCGGAGTGATCAGAAGCCATCTATAAGCTCTTTCCCTCTCCGATTGGGAGGCCTCCGTTCCTGCTCACTTACACATTAACACACAGCACACAGAGTCAGACCTGTTGCTGACCTGTCCCATCCAGCACAGCCAGGCCTGGACTCACAGTAACACGAGTGTGTAACCAAAGTGAGGAGATTTTGTCAGGCCTTCTTCAGGGTGTTGCGTTCAGGATTTGGTTGTGGGTAAACAGATATATCAAATGAAACAAGTGACAAATAGAGAAGGGTTGAAATGAAGCTGCCATGATGCACACTGACTACCAGGAAAAGAATGAGCTCATGTTTGTACGTAATTTGATGTGTTCATCAGCAGCTGAATTCAGGGTAGTATGTGTTTCAGTCAGACAGCACTGGGCTGTCTCGTACTGACTACACACACTGTTTGGTGGGACATAGTCTATATATCGACAAGATGTAATTTCCGGGATTATTCAGGTGCCGCCGGAAATTCCATCGAATGTCCCTCATTTCATCCAGATGTCCGTCACCTTACTCTTTCTATGTGTTGGCATTCTCAACTCCGGTGGATTTATGAGGACTAGGGATAATTGCTACAGACAGACAGCTAGCTAGACTATCTGTCCAATCTGAGTTTTCTGTTGCACCAAAACAAGTTCCTTTCTGAGGCTATTTTGCAGAGGTGCCGTGGCTCCGTCCAGCGATTGTGATTGGTTTAAAGAAATGCCAATGAACCAGAGAACGTTTTTCTCCCATCCCGGAATGCTGTGTGGACTAGCCAGACCTTCCTCCGCAGCGCTGTGTTGGAAGGTCTGGCAACGCGAGACTAGGTGGGACTTTACGAAAGGGGCAAATTTCTGTGGGCTGGACTGGACTTCGCTTTAGTTTCTTTTAAAGCTCCCATATCATAAAAAGGGAGATTCTCATGTCTTTTATTGATTTAAAAACAGGTTGAGGTGCTATATAAATACTGTGAAAGTATCAAAACGCTTAACGAACAAAGAAATGCACACAGCCCATACTCAAACTGTGCCTTTAAACGACTTCCTTACTGTTGGGATGTCACAACTATTCCAAATACAGTATATATACATATATGTACAAAGTGCCTCTACAGCACCGTTATAGAAACTCTGAGAACCAATCAGAGCAGACTGGGCTTTTTTTTTGGGAGGGGGGCTTAAAGAGACAGGCGCTCAAATGGAGCGTTTCAGACAGAAGGGGAATACAGGTATATTCAGACAGACAGTATGAAAAAAAGGTGGATGTAATATGTATCACTATTTTGCAAGCACATTTTTAACACTTTTTATGGGGATGTTGTGGGTTGTCCAATGAGAAAGAAGAAAAAGAAATCAAATGAATCAAGACAAATGCTGTGTGAGCTGTACTATCAGTGAACATAACCCAATAATAACTATTAATAATAGTAATATTAATAATAGTAATAATAATAATAATAATTAAAAGGACCAACACATTCTCACTCTTCCATTGCGTTTGCGTCTTATCTCACTATGCATATCTAAACTAAAAAAAGTCTCCAATCCAATCACCATGTTTTTCAAAACTGAGATTCAGTTTGACACTGAATTTTATTTCCATATATAGAAATAGTTACAAAAAATGGAGTGTTATGAAAATAAATGAATTTAGAGCAAACCCCTATTTAATATTGTTTAAAATTAAAAATTAAAAATTGTGTGTGGATCAAAAAAACAAGATCCAATGTGATAATCAGTGAGCTTTAGAGGTGTTGGTAGGTTAATGTTTGGACAGAGCCCGGCTAGCTGTTTCCCTGTGCTCCTTAGTCTTTCTGCTATGCTAGGCTAACCACATCCTCACACAAACTCTGTACTAAAACAGGAATTCCACACTCAAAATTGTATTTTTCCAATGTTTTCAACGTTGGTGGACTTGTAACTTGTAACAGCCTCTCTTTTTTATTCCTTCGACCACTTTCTTGAAATATTGTGATATTTGTACATTTCCAAAAAAATCTCTAATAATAAAAAATCCCTAATAATGTCTAAAAGTAGATGTATTTCTCCTGTGTGTGTGTGTGTGTGTGTGTGTGTGTGTGTGCTTGCTTATGGAGGGGGGGCCTTGTAAACTGTTGGCTAGTTGGTTTGTGTAAAACCAAACATTCTAACTTAAGTACACATTTGAGGTACGTGCACTTTACTTGAGTCTTTTCTTCCTACTTCTACTCTGCTACATTTCAGAGAGAAATATTGTACTTTTTACTCCACTACATTCATCTGACTGATTTAGTTACTAGTTACTTTACATATTTCACACTTTACACTTTCTAAAATGGGAGGAAAGTTCTACATTGAGTACTTTTACTTTAAATACTTTAAGTACATTTTCATGATGATACTTACATACTTTTACCTAAGTAAGATTTTCAATGCAGGACTTTTACTTGTAAAATTTACTTGAGTATTTTTACAGTGTGGTATTAGTATTTTTACTGTAGTAAAGGATCTGAATACTTCTTCATCTACTGATGAGTGAAACAGACACAGAGAGGCAGTATCACCAATTGAGCAGCAGATTGCACTGCAGGGGGAGGAGAAGGATGGCGTGGCGTAACAGTTGTATATATTTCCCGTCACACCTCTGCGCCGCTGACCCTCTCCGTTTGATTTTTCTCTCTCTATTAGTGCTCAGGCTTCTTTTTATGTTGTACAATGTTGACAAATCACATTATGGAGTGTGTGTTAGCACTGGGGGGAGCTGTATAGATTATGGTGACAGGCAGAGAAAGGGCCCGGCATATCCATGTCCTCTTTTCGCTCTCTATCTCTGCAGTAAACTGTCAACTCAACTGGGCTCTTCATCATCACCGTCCTGCAACAGCGGCGGGCAGCGGGGAGTAAATAAAGATATGGGAAGGTTTATGAGATGTGAGGAAGATGCTGCTGGGCAAAGCACTGCTGTGTATAAAGGCCGGGGTGTAGTGGGAAATAAACAGGAAGGGTAATTATGAGCAATGAATATTCAGCAAACCATCACCAAGACATTTGATTTTAGCTTTTTTGTATGTAAATGACAACTGAATGTGCACTTTGATTAAACCTACATATACACTATTTGTATTAAACCCTTAGCAAATATATGTGACTGCACATCCAAAAACCAGTATCCACAGAGGCAGAAAAATGCATAGAGTATGCAATCTTGTTACCAGATTTACACTCCTGCATAATGCATTGTTACACCAAAGAGATTATATTTTTAGTCATGCTTTCGTGTTTGTTTGTCTGTTAGTCAGCAGGATATCTGAAATCCAGTGTGCAAAATACTTTCTGACAATCCATGCTGTGCACTTTCAACAACAACATATTAACACCACGATTATTCATCCATTCTCAACGAGAAATGGTATCAGAAAAAAGAAAATAAGGTTCAGTTTTGCAAACACTTACCCACCGCACACCTGCAAATCTGATCCGCAAGTATCTCTAAAGCTACATCAACACTCCTACATTTATATATACTATATTTTTAAATGGCGTTTTATTATGAAAACAATCCCCATCCACACAAGAGTTATAGCACCATTTCAGAACTATTCTCTGTCCATACTAACACGCCTGAAAACACATACCAGAGACCATTCACGTACACTGGCATGCGCATGCTGATAAAGTAACCCTAACACTTACACCTAATACACCATGGAAAATTTCTCGCAAGTGAAAACTTGCTTGGCAATAACTGATTCTACACCGATCCTTGTGAACGTGGTTGTTCAAAAGCAATGATTTAAATGAGAAATTGCTGGAACAGAAGCTTTGTCAGTGACAGGTTTAGCCACCATTCACGTCAACTATTTCACATCTCAGTTCTTGTAATAATTTGACAAAATCATGCATAAAGGCCTGAAGTCATACTTCATCGTACATTAGCATCAGCTGCTTCATTCATGCTTCACAATCACTGGATTATTCATCAGCTGCTTGGCTCTTAGCTGACTTGTAACACCCAATCATATTCATGCAGATGTACAGCAAAACCATTATAATCTGACACTTTTACTATTACGCCGCTGTGTTTGTTAAGTGGGATAAGTTTTCCCAGAAGAGCAGAGCCTTTTCAACTAAATTCAACTGCATTCAAATTAGCTAAAGCTAGCCAATTCCTTGACATAGGTGTCTGACTGAAGTGACTCCATGCAGTGGCAGATAATGCAGGATAAATTAGGGTTAGTGCCTGACGAGGTAGTCCGGCGGTGGCAACCGAGGTGTTGGCCTCCCAGTCGTCCATTAATTCTTGTTATAGCATGGCCTGGTTGAATACTCAAATCTGATTGCTGCAGGGTGTCCATAAAAAAGGGTTATGGTACACCTACTAAAGGATTTGCATTGAAACAGATGGTTTACCATTCTAAATTAATGCAGCCCAGTTCAGACCAAAGATTTGCGACGAGACAAAACCGTTTAAGAACGTTGCAGAGAAAAGTGTTAGCAGTTTGAACTGGCCCATCTCAGCTCCATTCAAACAAGCTGATGGCGTTGCTGAATCAGCTGGTCGAGTCTCCAGAGGCTGGTTTTAGAACGTAAGAGACGTCACCTGTTTCAACAGCCAATAGAGAAGTCATATAAGTCAGGTACAATGAAATGATCCATAATCCATTTTATTTCTGTTAAAAACTGTTAACGGAGGCTAAACGTGTGCCCACAAGCACGTACGGTTGAGCGAGCTAGAGAGTGACTGAAGAGAGGGAGCGCCGTGAATCAGAGAAATAAAACGTTGATTAATCACTTGAAATGTAACTGTAGCAAGCATCTCACTATCACTAACGTTATCCAAGTTCATATTTAGACGCAAGAAATTATATTTCCAGCAACAAAAAGGACTGAAAGTCGGAAAATAGTAACGGAAGTACAAAGAGTTGTTACTATGAAGATGATACACTGTCTAGTCTCATTGGTATGAACTGGCGGTTTCAGAACGCTGCAGACTGACGCGTTGCAAGTAGTTACAAGTTTTAACAAATCTGTGGTCTGATCTGGGCTTTAAAGGTGCCCTGCCACATGTATTTCATTACTTTGTGGTAATGTCTGAAGTTCTACCATGGACTCTGTAACATTTTTTGTGGAAAAAATGCCGTGATTACCTTGTTTTAAGCCATTCTAGCGTGGTATAGAAAGCCTACAGGAAGACTCAGCTTGATTTCTGCCAATTCTCATTAATATTCAACAAGCTAAGCTGTTTGAATCTGATTGGCTAACAGCTAGCCAATGAGAGCGTGGCTGTCAGAATCCTTTACCCAGCCCAACTGGGCGAGCTAATGAATAGTAATGAGCTCAGGCAATATGATGTCAGACTGACCAGCTTATTTCTTTTCAGTGGCTAGAGCTGACAAAGGAGGTAGCAGTTAATTTTCACATTCACAACATAACACAAACACATATGGACCTAACATATTAAAAAAAATGCAAGTAAAAACGGTTTCGTATGGCAGGGCACCTTTTAAAAGAAGAAGTCAACCGTGTGCGTTGGACGGTCCACACCTCGCCGTCATATACACAATATTTACTTGTCATGCACAATTTATACATCAAAACGTAAGTATTTTTGTCTAGCTCAGTTATGTGATATGACTCATACTTTTGGCTCGGTGAACTTCCAAATGACAAGAGTTCCAAATCTTCCTCCATTCGCTGCCCTGCTAAACATCCTCCACATTTCCGAGCGAAATGCAGAGCAAACCACTTTTTTAAATCACTGATATGCCCACATTTTTAAGTTTATCCACATAAATTTTATATCAAAACGTTCACAAAGGCCTCGTGTCTCTCACGGTTAAGTCACTGTATTGATAGCATGTAATGTTTTGGAATTATTAAGGCTTCTTTGAAGGCATCCTCAACAGCTGTCACGCTATGTGTCTCATTCATTAGCATCAGCAGGTGTGGTAATTACAGATCAAAGACTTTTATTAGAGCTGAACGAACACCTGCCATCGATTGGGTGGTGATGGGTCAGTGGATATGACACATCCCTTTGGGGTGGAAGACCTGGGTTTGATTCCCACTGTGATACATCGATCAATGTGTCCATGAGGAAGACACTTAAGGGACTGTTTGATTTATGGAATGGACCACCGGAGGAAAATGGTGGAGTGTCATGTGTTTTTATTCTTTGTTGAGGGGAGGGTCACCCACAATTTTATAGTCTAGGAGGGGGGGGGTCACACAACTTTTGTATTCATGAAACAGCAAAATTTCAAAATGGCTTGTTTGGTGCATATTTATCCATGTAGCTCTCAGTCTCGGCCCCCGCTACCAGATGGGTCTCACCCATGAGTTTGATGGGAGGCAGAGGGAGCATTGCTCCCCTGGTGGCTGAAACGGGTAATTGCATTGTTTAAAAAAAATGAGTGTAATAATTATGTCTGGCATGACCAGATATTTTATAAATGTTTAAAATAACACAAAACAACTAAATGGTGGTAGGTAATACATCTGATTTCATATGCTGCTTTAGTAAAAAAAAAAATATTAGCCTACCTGGCTGACGATGGGAGCAGCAAGACGTAAAAAATGAAAATTACTCTTGCACTATCTCTGCAAATCTTGCCGTGCCAACGTTGCAATAAAGGTATCCTAAATGCCATGTATATACATTTGATGTCAGCTTACTAATTGATTGTGCGTTTTGTGTAGATTTGGACTTTGTATACTTTTGTACTTTGGTATACGTTTATTCCACTTTGTTTTCAACGGCGAAGTGGAGAGGCCTCGTTCACCTGTTTGGAGCTGACTGGTGAATGTGACGCGCGTAGGACTTGCTGGATACACCGTATCATTTACCTTTTTGTGGATCTACTGATCGCTGTGGATTACTTTTTTTTGTGTCATTAGATTACGAGAATGCAGAGGTTAAATCATGTATGTCGTGGCTGTAAAAAATAAGTGGCATCTGCACATCTTTACCAAGTGCTAACCAGTACAGAAGACATCCATAAATTGATGGGGAGGGTCATGCCTCTTTTCGCAATCATTTTGGAGGGTCGTAGCAATATATTCACTGGCGAAGGGAGGGTCAGGTCTATTTTTAGGTCCCAAAACTCCTTCGGTGGCCCTTTTATATAAATAACGAACAGTCCCTAATCCATATTTATTCCAGAAGCGTGCTACCACTGACATATATAGCAATTGAAAGTTGCTTCCTTTTTCCCTTTCTCTCTTTTTTTCCTCTCCTTCTATCTTTCCACTCTTTTTCCTCTCCTTCTCTTTTTCCTCTTTTTCTCTCTCTTTCCTCTCTTTTTCCTCTCCTCTTATCTCCTCTCTTTCCTCTCTTTCTCTCCTCTCTCTTCTCTCCTTCTCTTTCGTCTCATATTTCCTCTCTTCTCTCTTTCCTTTCTTCTCTCTCTCTTCTCTCTTTTCTCTCTTCTCTTCTCTCCTCTCTTTCTCTCTTTCTCTCTTTCTGCTTGTTTGTTCTATGCAATGAATATGGCTAATAAGTCTTTTTAGTCAATTTATTGGAACTTCCACTTTTGACAGTATTACAGTTTAGCTTCCAGCTTTTCTAGAAATTTCAGCTCTTAACTTATGTGCAGTTCAGCTTCCAACTTCCAAGTTTTTCAGCAGTGTAGTGCAATACATTTGAGATTTTTCAAACAATTGGTTCTATATTTCTGCATTATTCATAATTTCAGTTAGAAAATAAATTATTTTATACATTAGTGGTGTTATTAAATTTTTTAATGAAATTCATACTTATTAAACCGATTTCCACTTTTTCAACTATTCTCACTACTTCAACTTCTTCTTACGGATTTAAGCTATTCATCGCGTTTAGCTTTAGCAATTCAGCTATTCAGCATTCCCACGCATTTTCTAGTTACACATCTTTCCTCTGCCATGGGAGTCTATGGCAGCCCATAGAACCGTACAGTAAAATGTTGTGAAATTTGGCACATTGATTTGGAACAGTCCCATAATCCATTACACCAAGTTTTAGGTCAGCACCACAGGCAGTCTAGAGCCACCAATGGGTTGAAGTTGGTGTTGCATTCATGCAATTAACTTTTGAACCGTAGGCTCGATTTTGAGATATAGTTGAAATCCTTGGATGACGCCGAACTCAACACACCCCATGATGTCAATATCCGCAATGTTGGCCTTTCCATATTGGATTTGATCAAAAACACTAAAAAGTTTTCACTGGTCACAAAATTTGTCAGATTTTCACGAAACTTGGCACAGATGATCTTCAGACCAAGATGCACAAAAGCTTTTCCATTGCATATTGATATTCGAAAGCGTTTGCCCGTCACAGCCAATCGAAATCGACAGCGAAGCCGCTAAACAGGAAGTGAATTTATATCTCGGGGAGGCTTTCACTTATCAAAACCAATCTCAATACTTGGACTCATGACCCAATTAGGAGGAGGCACAAGAAATTTTGTGACTTTTGACCACTAGGGGGGCACTATAATCACAGGAAGTAGGCTCATATCTCTTGTGTTGTCCTTCGGGCCACCGGGACCCGTCCAGTTTATTTGACTTTCGGTGGTCTCCCCCTGGGGGGACCCTGAAGCTCAACGCCAGGCCAATACAAAACGTCAAATAAACGTATAGTTAACCCTTGTGTTGTCTGGGTCCCGGTGACCCAAAGGACAACACAAGGGCTTGTGACTTTTGACCACTAGGGGTCAGCAATGCTTTTACGTATAGAAACCAAACTTAGTATATGGACTTGGGACCCCATTCTGAGCACACACAATAAATTTGGTGACCTTCGACTTTGGAGTCTTTTGACCACTAGGTGGGTGCTATAATTACAGGAAGTAAGCTCATATCTCACCAACGCTTTCATTTATTGAAACTGAACTTTGTACTGGGACTTGGCACTTGATTGTGAGATCAAGGACACTGGTGTAATTTGGCCTCTACGGGCACTGTAACAAAGTAAATGAGCTGATATCTCAACCATTCTTTATCAAATTGCCACATATATGATACCCATAGTGTTAGGTAAGCGTTTGCTGGAAACAAAGAAACGTTTTATTAAAAAATATCTGGTTTGTTAAGTAATCCGATTTGTAGGTGAATTTTTAGGTGAGTTCATTCCATCCCTGCCTGTGAGTTTGAGGTGGAAAAACAGAGAGCAGAGAGGGCTGAGAGTTCAGATAGAGAAGTGCTTCGTTTCCAGTGTGAGCATTCTAAATTGTGTTTTATTCAAAGAGGTTATGGTCTCCCGCTTGTCAAACCAGTTCCATCAAACTAATCCTGCTGTGTCAACGCCTCAGGACCCAACAAGTGAAAGAGGGAGGGGGAGGAGTGATCACAGCTCAAAGTTTTGTCTTGGTTCCTAAAGGCCTGTCACCGCTGACGACACGCGTACAAATTCAAGCCGTCTTTCTTTCTGGACATTTCTGGGCTTATGCAAAACATGTTAAGATGTCATTTTCTAAAGTGTTCGGCATACATTCTATTCCCTAACCTTACCTCCAGTGGTATCATACATATAGTTCTGCTTTAAGTTGTCTGGGTTTTAAGATATCTGTCTCTGATATGTCTGTCTTTATTCCTCAGAGGCTCTGATCATTAAAACATAAAAAGAAGCACTTTTTCCAGACATGGCAGAGTTTCCCGCAGAAAATGTGTTAGTTAAGGTGGTAGGGTGGTGCGATAGACTACAGATTCTGTACTACATTTAACAATTATTTATTAAACACTAAATATTAAATTTAAATAATAATATATAATTAATAAATTATATCTATGTGGCTATCTGCCACATGGCGAGTAAATGTTTGTACCAAAATTGTTCTGTTTTTCAGTCTTCATATTGGCGAAACTGCATCTACTTTCTTCTGTCGCTCTGCTGTCTGCATGTCGGAGCTTCGCGGGGGGCGGGCCGACACACGCGCACACACAAACAAACACTGGCACACACACCAGAAGCCAGCCACCACGTCACTTCTGTTTACTGATAGCTATCGTTTACCTCAGGCTAATTAATTAGCTAGTAAGTGGCGATTTTTGGCAGCCAACCTTCCAAAAGATAGAACAATGAAATTAAATGTTAACCGATCGTTAACCATTGCCCGAAAAGCAGGAAATGGTGTCTCGGTTCACCTGTCCGGGAGGCTCTGACATATTTTCCGCACTCCGTGTCCGCGGACAGCTGTAGGCTTGTACCGGTTAATGTTCTGTGCATTGTCGGACCAACCCATTCTCACGTTAGTTCGTGGTGGCATTACGAAATTAAATCTATTAGAACGTAATACCATTATGTTATTGTGAAGATTTACGTGTTGGGGTCACGTTTTTTAAACTAATGTATTTCAATGAGAAGCATCTTACGTAATCACATCACGAAACTTTCTGCCACTCGGCTGCAGCAGAGAAGCTGGATACAGCTTTGATATTATTGGTATTTTTAGCCCAATAACCGCTGTTTTAATCAACATTTATTCACCAGATCTTATTACGGTTTATATGTATTTCTTTTAATGTTATTAAATATATATATACAGTATATATATATATTTCGGTCTATTTCGGCCAGGGAAGCTGGATTGCTTTGTTGTTTATTGATATTTTTAAAACTATAACGCTACATCTTTCAACATGTATTTAGCTGTTATCATGGTATGCATTTCTTTATTTTAATAATATTATTTCGGTCTTATTACCGGTGAAATATTACAGTAAATAAGACAGAACAGTAAGCTACGATATGAGCCGAGCTGGGCGCATTCAAAGCCGATGTCCCACGATGCAATGCGGGCATTCATTCACAGAATCAGACGGCGATCAGCGGGTCTATAACGCCAGTATCACTTCAATGTACGTAAGGGATCATGTAGAGCGTTGTTATAGCGAATATCAAAACGACGGGGTGATCAGGACCCCGACGCCAATCTTCTTCTAGCGGATTTATTGATAGCTCTCCTCCAGAGGGAACAGAACTGCGTCCATGGCAACGCTCTCCTATGCATGGCAACGGTGTGTTATACTTAGCAACGGTCTGTTATAAAGAAAATAACAGACCGCATTCTACATTAGAATATAAGCAAGCCATGTAATAAATATATATAATCAGTAGTTTTGTCACCAGCAACAACACATTGCTCAGTTTTGTTCCAGTAAGTTAACGTTTAAAAAAAATCAGCTGAAGACTCCGGAAGTGACGTCGTAATTACCGCTCGGCGGATAGAAAAGATACAAATACATAATATTCGTAATATTGATGTTTTTGTCTAACGTTGTATTTGAGGAGTTAAACAATAAAGATAGCATCAATAATAAAATACAGTTTAATGTATTTGTCTCATGTATTGTGATCTCGGCCGGCCGGCGGGCGGCATCAATCTGAAACGGAATGAAGCCAACTCACGGCAGACAGCAGAAAGAGGAGCCGAACCAACACAGTCTCACTCCCTACTCGTCAAATGTATGACGCATGGTCAAGGACCCTGGCGTCAAGTTTCAACGAAATAGGGGTACCCTTGACGTTATTTTTCAACGAGGGGGGTCCGTCAGATAGACATTCATGTTATTCCCTCACCGTCGGATATCGACGAAAGAAAAAAACACGCCCCCGCCCCTTAACTCGAAATCTGTGACAGTTATTGGTATTTTTAGCCCAATAACCGCTGTTTTAATCAACAATATTCACGAGATAGTATCATGGTTTATATGTATTTCTTTTTATGTTATTATTTCGGTATATTTCGGCCAGGGAAGCTGGATTGCTTTTTTGTTGATTTATATTTTTTAAACTATAATGCTACATCTATCAACATTTATTTAGATATTATCATTGTATTCATTTCTTTACTTTAATATTATTTCGGTCTTATTACCGGTGAAATATTACAGTATATGCTGTAATATAGAACATTACGATATGATCCGAGCAGGAAGCATTCAAAGCCGATAGGCCTATCCCCCAATGCAATGCGGCCATTCATTTCAAAGAATCGGGCAGCGATCAGCTGGTCTTAATCTGAAGTGGAATCAAGCCATTTCACGGCAGACAGCAGAAAGAGGAGCCGAACGAGTCCCCCCACCCACCCCGGAAAAACTACAAGTGCTCAAGCTTTGTAACAGCTTCTGTGGCGTTTCTTATGGGAGTTGTATTTTTAAAGTATATTGGTATATTTCTCATAAGTAGAAGTTGGCAGTGTATAATTTTGGATACACCCTGGGGTTTTTGGGGATGGAGAACACACTGGTGTCATCAGATTTTAAAAATCGAATCGTTAAATAGGTGAATATAGCTTATTACCATATTTGACAGTGCTTACAGTGGATAAACTTTGGTGACCATATCTACATGACAGCTGAGGTCCAGAGCTTTCTATAACAGCTGGTTTTATGTGTGTAGCACCTTCTGTTGCTAAATGACAGGCCTTCATACATGTACTGGGTTCAAGGTTCAGAGGTCAATATTTCAAAGCAGGAATAATGTATCCTCTCCAGACTGACATATGTTACTCTCCAGGTTGAGACCTTTCCAACGATGTGTTTGCTATAGTCCTACGACAACGTTTTAATTTTTACACATCATGGAGACCACTTAGCAGGAGATAGCCTACTTTATTGTCCCCAGAGGGATATTTGCCTTGAGTTCAAATGCTTCACAAATAACACTTGACGTATTGTTTTATCATACAGCTGACATACTTAAAATAAAAAACAACATGAACAAAGTGATATAGGCTAGACTGAAGCACATCACACAGCAACAATCTATTGCTCATCTTTCACAAACAGTGACAAGAGCAACACAACCATGCTTCATATCATGAAGCTATTGCACACCCTCAATCTCAAGCAACATTATTTAAAGTTTTAATTGAGGTAGGTCCAAATTAGGCCTATATCATCATCAACGTTTTTATAGTTTAGAAATGTTAAGTTTACCCATATCTTCTGCCAGAGGATAAGAGCTCATACTTGGCATGGAGAATAAAGATAGAGCAGACCATATTCTGTGTGCTTGCCTGGAGAGACTGGTTTCTATTCCTCTACACAACCTTCATGAGAGTCATAATAAAATTCTCTGTAATGCAGCCTTGTATAACATAAACCATCTGATTCACCGTGGGTGTCTGCTCTAAATGATAACACACACTTTCAACACGGGCCTTCCAGCCAAAGGTGCATGTTGTCCATATGAACACCATTGGGCCTATAGGAGCAGAGCCGATGATTGGTTCATCATTTATGACCTCTGATATCTTCTGACCCAGCTCTATCTCGAGAGTTACCTCAACTTCAGTTTCAAAGGTGTGTGTGTGTGTGTGTGTGTGTGTGGGGGGGGGGGGCACCAAGGAAAAAAGGTTGGGAACCACTGCTCTGACCCATGTCATGACCCTTTTCTCAGCTTGTGAAATGGTTGAATGAGATGTGTGAGTTTTGTCTTTGTGCAGTAGGGCTGAGGTAGAAGTGTGCCAAAAATGCCATACAAATGTTGTATATGTATACATACCCAAACAAAGCTATATACATCTTACTCAGTGAACAAAAACCTTGGTAACAATCTGCTTATCCTTTTAATTTCCTGAAAATGCTTCTTAAAACTAGTCCCTTTTTAATTTTGAAAAGGTAGTCTCAGTAAAGGCTACAAAGGTTAGGATGGCTACAAACTGTAACCACGGTGATTGATATGAGGATCATGTTCTGAATATAATAATGAATATGTTAGGCCTACCATAAATTGATATTTCAAAAAAGTAATTTATTTAAAACAACTAATAATGCCTTCTCCATGAACCATCACCTTATCGTGGTGGAGAGGTTTGTGTGTCTCTGTGAACCTGAGGGCTGTGTTGTCTGGAGCTTTGTGCTCCTGGTAGGGTCTCCCAAGGCAAAGTGGTCTCAGGTGAGGGGCCAGACAAAGAATGGTTCAAAAACCCCAATGAAGAAGCAAGGTAGAGATGGAGTGACCCTGCCCGGAGGAAGCCCGGGGCCCCGCCTGGAGCCAGGCCCAGACGGCGGGCTCGTCGGGCGAGCGCCTGGTGGCGGGTTTGCCACGGAGCCCGGCCGGGTACAGCCCGAACAAGCTACGTGGCTCCCATCTCTCCAGCCCATGGGCCCACCACCTGTGGGAGGAACCGTTGGGGTCGGGTGCGATGCCACATGGGTGGCAGTGAAGGTCAGGGGCCTCGACGGACCAGACCCGGGCGGCAGACGCTGGCTCTGGGGACGTGGAACGTCACCTCTCTGTGGGGGAAGGAGCCGGAACTGGTGCGGGAGGTGGAGCGCCACCGGTTAGATCTGGTGGGGCTTACCTCACGCACAGTCTCGGTTCTGGAACCATACTCCTGGATAGGGGTTGGACTCTTTTCTTCTCCGGAGTTGCCCAGGGTGTGAGGCGCCCGGGCGGGTGTGGGGATACTCACAAGCCCCGGCTGGCGCGCTGTGTTGGAGTTTACCCGGTGGACGAGAGGGTCGCCTCCCCACGCCTGCGGGTTGTGGGGGAAAACTCTGACTGTTGTTTGTGCATATGCACCAAACAGGAGTTCGGAGTATTCGGCCTTCTTGGAGACCTTGACTGGAGTCCTGCATGGGGCTCCAGTGGGGACTCCATTGTTCTGCTGGGGACTTCAACGCACACGTGGGCAATGATGGAGACACCTGAGAGGCGTGATTGGGAGGAACGGCCTCCTGATCTAAACCAGAGTGGTTGTTTGTTGTTGGACTTCTGTGCTAGTCATGGATTGTCTATAACGAACACCATGTTCGAACATAGGGATGCTCATAAGTGTACCTGGTACCAGAGCACCCTAGGCCAAGGTCAATGATCGATTTCATAATCGTTTCATCTGATCTGAGGCCGTATGTTTTGGACACTCGGGTGAAGAGAGGGGCAGAGCTGTCAACCGATCACCATCTGGTGGTGAGTTGGGTCAGGGGTGGGGGAAGACTCTGGACAGACCTGGTAAGCCCAAACGTGTAGT
The DNA here is from genome assembly GCF_004354835.1 of Perca flavescens. Lineage (NCBI taxonomy): Eukaryota > Metazoa > Chordata > Actinopteri > Perciformes > Percidae > Perca > Perca flavescens. The sequence continues at coordinate 31,398,302 of NC_041344.1, forward strand.
GCGGGTAAATTGGGAACGTCTGGAGGAGGCCCCTGTCCGACAGACTTTCAACTCACACCTCCGGCGGAGCTTTTCGTGCATCCCTGTGGAGGCTGGGGCATTGAACCCGAGTGGACAATGTTCAAAGTTTCCATTGCTGAAGCTGCGGCGAGGAGCTGTGGTCTTAGGATCTTAGGTGCCTCAAGGGGCGGTAACCCACGAACACCGTGGTGGACACCAGTGGTCAGGGAAGCCGTCCGACTGAAGAAGGAGTCCTTCCGGGATATGTTATCTCGGAGGACTCCGGAGGCAGTTGCAGGGTACCGAAGGGCCCGAAGGGCTGCAGCCTCTGCCGTGAAAGAGGCAAAGCAGCGGGTGTGGGAGAAGTTTGGAGAAGACATGGAGAAGGACTTTCGGTCGGCACCAAAGTGTTTCTGGAAAACTGTTCGCCACCTCAGGAGGGGGAAGGGGAACCATCCAAGCTGTGTACAGTAAGGATGGGACACTGTTGACCTCCACTGAGGAGGTAATAGGGCGGTGGAGGGAGCACTTTGAGGAACTCCTGAATCCGACTAATACGCCCTCTATGTTAGAGGCAGAGCTGGAGGATAACGGGGATTGTCGCCGATTTCCCAGGCGGAAGTCACTGATGTAGTCAAACAACTACACAGTGGCAAAGCCCGGGATTGATGAGATCCGTCCAGAAATGCTCAAGGCTCTGGGTGTGGAGGGGTTGTCCTGGTTGACACGCCTCTTCAACATTGCGTGGAAGTCTGGGACGGTGCCAAAGGAGTGGCAGACTGGGGTGGTGGTTCCTCTTTTTAAAAAAGGGGGACCAGAGGGTGTGTGCCAATTATAGGGGTATCACACTTCTCAGCCTCCCTGGTAAAGTCTACTCCAAGGTGCTGGAAAGGAGGGTTCGGCCGATAGTCGAACCTCGGGTTGAGGAGGAACAATGCGGATTCCGCCCTGGTCGTGGAACAACGGACCAGCTCTTCACTCTCGCAAGGATCCTGGAGGGAGCCTGGGAGTATGCCCAACCGGTCTACATGTGTTTTGTGGATTTGGAGAAGGCGATGACCGGGTCCCCGGGAGATACTGTGGGAGGTGCTGCGGGAGTATGGGGTGAGGGGGTCTCTACCAGGGCCATCCAATCTCTGTATGACCAAAGTGAGAGCTGTGTCCGGGTTCTCGGTAGTAAGTCGGACTCGTTTCAGGTGAGGGTTGGCCTCCGCCAGGGCTGCGCTTTGTCACCAATCCTGTTTGTAATATTTATGGACAGGATATCGAGGCGTAGTCGGGTGGGGAGGGGTTGCAGTTTGGTGGGCTGGGGATCTCATCGCTGCTCTTTGCAGATGATGTGGTCCTGATGGCATCATCGGCCTGCGACCTTCAGCACTCACTGGATCGGTTCGCAACCGAGTGTGAAGCGGTTGGGATGAGGATCAGCACCTCTAAATCGGAGGCCATGGTTCTCAGCAGGAAACCGATGGAATGCCTTCTCCAGGTAGGGAATGAGTCCTTACCCCAAGTGAAGGAGTTCAAGTACCTTGGGGTTTTGTTCGCGAGTGAGGGGACAATGGAGCGGGAGATTGGTCGGAGAATCGGGCGCAGCGGGTGCGGTATTGCATTCAATCTATCGCACCGTTGTGACGAAAAGAGAGCTGAGCCAGAAGGCAAAGCTCTCGATCTACCGGTCAGTTTTCGTTCCTACCCTCACCTATGGTCATGAAGGCTGGGTCATGACCGAAAGAACGAGATCCAGGGTACAAGCGGCGAAATGGGTTTCCTCAGGAGGGTGGCTGGCGTCTCCCTTAGAGATAGGGTGAGAAGCTCAGTCATCCGTGAGGAGCTCGAGAGAGCCGCTGCTCCTTTGCGTCGAAAGGAGCCAGTTGAGGTGGTTCGGGCATCTGGTAAGGATGCCCCCTGGGCGCCTCCCTAGGGAGGTGTTCCAGGCACGTCCAGCTGGGAGGAGGCCTCGGGGAAGACCCAGGACTAGGTGGAGGGATTATATCTCCAACCTGGCCTGGGAACGCCTCGGGATCCCCCAGTCGGAGCTGGTTAATGTTGCTCGGGAAAGGGAAGTTTGGGGTCCCCTGCTGGAGCTGCTCCCCCCGCGACCCGACACCGGATAAGCGGACGAAGATGGATGGATGGAACTAATAATGCAGTGTGATTTTAAATCAAACTAAGTCCCACACATAAATATACTTATGTTTTTCCCCTTTAGTCTTTGCTATTAATATTCATCAACTGCAAAATTAAAAAATTGCGTTTTTAAATAACTATGTATGGAAAATAAAATAAAAAAATGCTTCTCTTTGTATATTGTTTTTCACAACAGTACAATTCAAAACAAATGCAAATTAGTCAAACAAGCCATTAGGCTGTATTTCTAAACACTCAACTGTAGGTTTTTTTATATAGTATATATAAGGCAAATAAAAGTGCTAAATATAAAACACAATTTTTTCATTATTAGTGTTTTACTGTGTAAATTCTCACGTACAACTTGAAACATTCTTTCACAGACGAGATGTGGAATTTCCACGTCACTTCCGCGGATTCGTTTAAACGTAGACAAATACATGAAACTGTATTTTAATATTATAACAATCTTTATTGTTTAACTCCTCAAATACAACATTAGAAAAAAACATTAATATTACGAATGTTAGGCCTATATATTTTTATCTTCGTATCCGCCGAGCGGGACGCACTACGTCACTTCCGGAGTTTTTCGCGGATTCGTTTAAACGTTATTATGGTTCATAACTTACTGGAATAAAACTGAGCAACGTGTTGTTGCTGGTGACACAACCACTGACTGTATATATGTATATTGAAGTGATACTGACCACTGACTGTATATATGTATATTGAAGCGATCCTGGCGTTAAAGACCAGCTGATCGCTGCCCGATTCTTTGAAATGAATGGCCGCATTGCATTGTGGGATAGGCCTATCGGCTTTGAATGCTTCCTGCTCGGATCATATCGTAACGTTCTGTATTAGCCTATACTGTAATATTTCACCGGTAATAAGACCGAAATAATATTATTAAAGTAAAGAAATGAATACCATGATAACATCTAAATAAATGTTGATAGATGTAGCATTATAGTTTAAAAAAATATAAATCAACAAAAAAAGCAATCCAGCTTCCCTGGCCGAAATATACCGAAATAATAACATAAAAAGAAATACATATAAACCATGATACTATCTCGTGAATAATGTTGATTAAAACAGCGGTTATTGGGCTAAAAATACCAATAACTGTCACAGATTTCGAGTTAAGGGGCGGGGGCGTGTTCTTTTCTTTCGTCGATATCCGACGGTGAGGGAATAACATGAATGTCTATCTGACGGACCCCCCTCGTCGAAAAATAACGTCAAGGGTACCCCTATTTCGTTGAAACTTGACGCCAGGGTCCTTGACCATGCGTCATACATTTGACGAGTAGGGAGTGAGACTGTGTTGGCCGAACACGTCCTCCCACCCACCCCGGAAGAACTACAAGTGCTCAAGCTTTGTAACAGATTCTGGGCCGCGTCTATAGTGGGAGTTGTAGTGTTTAAATATATTGGTATATTTCTCATAAGTAGAAGTTGGTAGTGTAGAATTCTAGATACACCCTGGGGATTTTTGGGATGGGGAACACACTGGTGTCATCAGATTTTAAAAATAGAAAAGTTAAATAATACCAGAGCGTTGCCATGGACGCAGTTCTGTTCCCTCTGGAGGAGAGCTATCAATAAATCCGCTAGAAGAAGATTGGCGTCGGGGTCCCGATCACCCCGTCGTTTTTATATTTGCTATAACAACGCTCTACATGATCCCTTACGTACATTGAAGTGATACTGTCGTTATAGACCCGCTGATCGCCGTCTGATTCTGTGAATTAATGCCCGCATTGCATCGTGGGACATCGGCTTTGAATGCGCCCAGCTCGGCTCATATCGTAGCTTACTGTTCTGTCTTATTTACTGTAATATTTCACCGGTAATAAGACCGAAATAATATTATCGAAATAAAGAAATGCATACCATGATTCTGGTGAATAAATGTTGATTAAAACAGAGGTTATTGGGCTAAAAATACCAATAATATCAAAGCTGTATCCAGCTTCTCTGCTGCAGCCGTGTGGCAGAAAGTTTTGTGATGTGATTACGTAAGATGCTTCTCATTGAAATACATTAGTTATAAAAACGTGACCCCAACACATAAATCTTCACAATAACGTAATGGTATCACGTTCTAATAGATTTAATTTCGTAATACCATCACAAACTAATGTGAGACTGGGTTGTGTCGGACACATGCAGCCACTTTCCTGAAACTGCTTGTGAGACAGACAAGTCCACAGCAGCGCGTGGCGTTTATATCCGAGCTTGTCTCCACCACCTCCACCTGCAGGTTGTCAACTGTGTGGTTTGGAATGAAAGGGAGAAAACAGGACAGAGTAACACGGCAGATATCACTCATATACATTTTTTTTTTTTTTTTTTTTTTTACGTCGGCGACGTAGTTAAGGCGGCAGGCGTGTGTTGCTTATAGGCATGCTGCCTTAGCTGCAAAATGTTGCGGGAAACCCTGCATGGACCAAATTACGCAACATTACTTGTTTTTTTTGTTTTGTCATCAAGGCAAACTGTTACAGGTGTCCATTACATACATGTTTGTTATGGCTTTATTCAAATAAGACAGGAGAACTACAGAAAGAGCTACAATGCTCACACATTTGGCATCGAGTGCTAAGAAAGAGCTATCATACTACCAGCTGACCCTCCCCCTTGATACATTTCTCACCAACTCATTTATCAGGGAATTCTGCTGCCTGTTTTATCCGCAACAAATCCGTCAAACTATACGACGATATAGGTTGTTTATTCCTACCCTCTAAAACAACCCATAGGAGCGTTTCATAAATAAGCAACCCTGGAGGTGGAAGGAAATACGGCTCACGGTTGTGGTTTAAACACACAAACGTGCTGGTTTGGGTTAAAATCAATACATCTGTTAGATTACTTCACTGCCGGTTATGCACATGATGTAGAATGTGACATAGTTAAAAATATAGGTTTGCAAGCTGAAATAAGTATTTCACAGAATAATGCTGACATATAAAGAAGAAAACTCCTTAACTAACATTTGCTCATTCACACTGTGCAGTTTGTTCAACTGATTTGATTTTATTTGTGCTTAATAGATTATAATTAGGTGATCACTTTCCGCTTGTTTGTTGGTTTTGTCCACGTGCTCTGGTTTATTGGCATTTCTTTAAACCAATCACAATCGTCTTGGGCCACTGCAAAATAGCTTGGGAAAGAACTTGTTTTGGTGGTGTACATGTGTACGTTCAAAGTTTTAGTCGTGCAACAGAAAACTCAAATTGGACAGATAGTCTTAAAAATCAATTGCTGACATTAGGAGAAAACTCACAAGAGGTAAAAACAGGAGGGTACACTCTAAAAACTCCTGGGTCAAAAATAACCCATTATGGGTTATTTTTTACCCAACTGCTGGGTTAAAAAGGGACCAACTAATTTATGGGTTATTTCAACCCAGAAAATTGGTTACTCTTTTTGACCCAACTTCTGGGTTAAATACTTGACCCAAATGTTGGGTTAAAATAGCCCAACTTCTGGGTCAAAAGAACAACTCCATTTTCTGGGTTGAAATAACCCAGAAATTAGTTGGTCCTGGGCCCTTTTTAACCCAGGAGTTGGGTCACAAATAACCACTAACTCCTCCAAAATGATACAGAGAAAAATGGGATGAACCTGCCCAACAATTTATTGTACTGGTTTGCATTTGGCAAAGACATACAAATGGACATTGTTTTTTTTTTTACAGCCGTGAAATATGTGACTAAACCTCTGCATTCTCATCTGACGCATCACACTCCTCTGTTATGGTGTGGTGGCCATTTCAGTAGATTTACTCACTAACATTGTTGTGGAAACACAATAAGCATGGAAACTAAATGCACACTTCCTGCATTACTTAAAATAGTAAGTTACTCATCTAGTGTGCGGTGGTTTATGGGATGAGTAGTTCCTTCACTCTGAAATGACGATATGTACATACGTTGTATCAACAGTCCCACACCTTCTCTGAGAGAGGAGCACCCCAGTTTCCCCCTAACTGTGCCCCTCCCTGTCCCAGTGAAGAAGGTGAGCAACACTGTGTTCAATGACATGCCAGTTATCTATCCATCTTGGTCTGCTTATCCGGTATCGGGTCGCAGGGGGAGCAGCTCCAGCAGGGGACCCAAACTTCCCTTTCCCGAGCAACATTAACCATCTCCGACTGGGAGATCCCGAGGCGTTCCCAGGCCAGGTTGGAGATATAATCCCTCCACCTAGTCCTGGGTCTTCCCCGAGGCCTCCTCCCAGCTGGACGTGCCTGGAACACCTCCCTAGGGAGGCGCCCAGGGGGCATCCTTACCAGATGCCCGAACCACCGCAACTGGCTCCTTTCGACGCGAAGGAGCAGCGGCTCTACTCCGAGCTCCTCACGGATGACTGAGCTTTTCACCCTATCTCTAAGGGAGACGCCAGCCACCCTTCTGAGGAAACCCATTTCGGCCGCTTGTACCCTGGATCTCGTTCTTTCGGTCATGACCCAGCCTTCATGACCATAGGTGAGGGTAGGAACGAAAACTGACCGGTAGATCGAGAGCTTTGCCTTCTGGCTCAGCTCTCTTTTCGTCACAACGGCGCGATAAATTGAATGTAATACCGCACCCGCTGTGCCGATTCTCCAACCAATCTCCCGCTCCATTGTCCCCTCACTCGCGAACAAAACCCCAAGGTACTTGCACTCCTTCACTTGGGGTAAGGACTCATGCCCTACCTGGAGTAGGCACTCCATCGGTTTCCTGCTGAGAACCATGGCCTCAGATTTAGAGGTGCTGATCCTCATCCCAACTGCTTCACACTTGGCTGCAAACCGATCTAGTGAGTGCTGAAGGTCACAGGCCGATGATGCCATCAGGACCACATCATCTGCAAAGAGCAGCGATGAGATCCCCAGCCCACCGAACTGCAACCCCTCTCCACCCCGACTACGCCTTGATATCCTGTCCATAAATATTTCAAACAGGATTGGTGACAAAGCGCAGCCCTGGCGGAGCCCAACCCTCACCTGAAACGAGTCCGACTTACTGACGAAAACCCGGACACAGCTCTCACTTTGGTTGTACAGAGATTGGATGGCCCTGAGAAGAGACCCCCTCACCCCATACTCCCGCAGCACCTCCCACAGTATCTCCCGGGGGACCCGGTCATACGCCTTTTCCAGATCCACAAAACACATGTAGACCGGTTGGGCATACTCCCAGGCTCCCTCTAGGATCCTTGCGAGAGTAAAGATCTGGTCCGTTGTTCCACGACCAGGACGGAATCTGCATTGTTCCTCCTCAACCCGAGGATCGACTATCGGCCGAACCCTCCTTTTCAGCACCTTGGAGTAGACTTTACCAGGGAGGCTGAGAAGTGTGATACCCTTGTAATTGGCACACACCCTCTGGTCCCCCTTTTTAAAAAGGGGAACCACCACCCCGGTCTGCCACTCCTTTGGCACCGTCCCAGACTTCCACGCAATGTTGAAGAGGCATGTCAACCAGGAAAGCCCCTCCACACCCAGAGCCTTGAGCATTTCTGGACGGATCTCATTAATTCCTGGGGCTTTGCCACTGTGGAATTGTTTGACTACATCAGTGACCTCCACCTGGGAAATTGACAATGATCCCCCATCATCCTCCAGCTCTGCCTCTAACATAGAGGGCGTATTAGTCGGATTCAGGAGTTCCTCAAAGTGCTCCTTCCACCGCTCTATTACCTCCTCAGTTGAGGTCAACAGTGTCCCATCCTTACTGTACACAGCTTGGATGGTTCCCCGCTTCCCCCTCCTGAGGTGGCGAACAGTTTTCCAGAAGCACCTTGGTGCCGACCGAAAGTCTTTCTCCATGTCTTCTCCAAACTTCTCCCACACCCGCTGCTTTGCCTCTTTCACGGCAGAGCCTGCAGCCCTTCGGGCCCTTCGGTACCCTGCAACCGCCTCCGGAGTCCTCTGGGATAACATATCCCGGAAAGACTCCTTCTTCAGTCGGACGGCTTCCCTGACCACCGGTGTCCACCACGGTGTTCGTGGGTTACCGCCCCTTGAGGCACCTAAGACCCTAAGACCACAGCTCCTCGCCGCAGCTTCAGCAAGGGAAACTTTGATCATTGTCCACTCGGGTTCAATGCCCCCAGCCTCCACAGGGATGCACGAAAAGCTCCGCCGGAGGTGTGAGTTGAAAGTCTGTCGGACAGGGGCCTCCTCCAGACGTTCCCAATTAACCCGCACTACCCGTTTGGGCTTACCAGGTCTGTCCAGAGTCTTCCCCCACCCCCTGACCCAACTCACCACCAGATGGTGATCAGTTGACAGCTCCGCCTCTCTTCACCCGAGTGTCCAAAACACACGGCCTCAGATCAGATGAAACGATTATAAAATCGATCATTGACCTTTGGCCTAGGGTGCTCTGGTACCAAGTACACTTATGAACATCCCTATGTTCGAACATGGTGTTTGTTATAGACAATCCATGACTAGCACAGAAGTCCAACAACAAACAACCACTCTGGTTTAGATCAGGGAGGCCGTTCCTCCCAATGACGCCTCTCCATGTGTCTCCATCATTGCCCACGTGCGCGTTGAAGTCCCCAAGCAGAACAATGGAGTCCCCCACTGGAGCCCCATGCAGGACTCCATTCAAGGTCTCCAAGAAGGCCGAATACTCCGAACTCCTGTTTGGTGCATATGCACAAACAACAGTCAGAGTTTTCGCCCCCACAACACGCAGGCGTTGAGCAACACGAGACCCTCTCGTCCACCGGGGTAAACTCCAACGTAGCGGCGCTCAGCCGGGGGCTTGTGAGTATCCCCACAACCGCCCGGCGCCTCACACCCTGGGCAACTCCGGAGAAGAAAAGAGTCCAACCCCTATCCAGGAGTATGGTTCCAGAACCGAGACTATGTGTAGAGGTAAGCCCCACCAGATCTAACCGGTAGCGCTCCACCTCCCGCACCAGTTCCGGCTCCTTCCCCCACAGAGAGGTGACGTTCCACGTCCCCAGAGCCAGCGTCTGCTGCCCGGGTCTGGTCCGTCGAGGCCCCTGACCTTCACTGCCACCCGTGTGACAACGCACCCGACCCCAGAGGTTCCTCCCACAGGTGGTGGGCCCATGGGCTGGAGAGATGCGAGCCACATAGCTTTTTCGGGCTGTGCCCGGCCGGGCTCCGTGGCAAACCCGGCCACCAGGCGCTCGCCAACGAGCCCGCCATCTGGGCCTGGCTCCAGTCGTGGGCCCCGGGCTTCCTCCGGGCAGGGTCACTCCATCTCTACCTCGTTTATTCATTGGGGTTTTTGAACCATTCTTTGTCTGGCCCCTCACCTGAGACCACTTTGCCTTGGGAGACCCTACCAGGAGCACACAGCTCCCGACAACACAGCCCTCAGGTTCACAGAGACACACAAACCTCTCCACCACGATAAGGTGATGGTTCACAGAGAGGCCATGCCATTTATTTGAAAAGAAAAAGATTTGGGTTTCCAGGAGTCCTTTGTTCTTATTCATACCTTTTAATTTGATGTCACTGGTACGGTTAGTTTGTTATGACAATATTGATATATTGATATTCACTCTCCTTCTTGCTCTGTTTTTCATCAATTGAACAACTTGTGAAATTCACCAGCACATTAAAGGCACCAAGTGCATCTTTCAAAGGGGAACAATTTTCTCATTAAGAAATAATCCTTTGAAATCTGTTGACATTGTGCTCTCTGAGCAGGGCTACTGTTACTGGAAAGTTGTTGCTATTGAAATAAGATGACTTTTCACAACGTGTCTTTAGCCCTTTAAGTTTCCTCTTCTGTAAGAAACTCAGATGCACTTGATTGGGAGCAAAAACATTAGCTGCAGGAAATTATGCCTAAATACGAGTGTTTACAGGTAGACACATATCTGATAGCCATTTCCTCATGCTTGGAAAGTAAAATATACCTAGATGTCTAGAATATGCTACTTATATTGGACTTTTCCTCATGTGTTCGTCAGTGGAATAAACAGCAGAGCGGGTACAGAAATCATTACAGATTCCTTCCTCCTCCAAAGTACCTGGGACAATTGGTGAAGTTTTTATCTGGAGTTTTCATAAGGACATTGTGAAAGGTGTCAAATGAGCAGGAAGTGTAGGGGTGACTGAATGTGAAGGCTGCCACAACTTGACTTTGGGTCAACACAGATGATACTGTCATCTGCTGCATATGCATGTGCTTCTGGAGGCCCATATGCCTGCACCCTGTTTTAACAATTCAAATCAGCTGTGTGCATACAGCAAATCTGTCGAGGCTGACCAATACAAAAACTCAGTTGAAATAGAATCAAACACTGTTAAAAGTGCCCCTACCCACTGTATTCATCTTGTTTTTCCTGCTGTTCTTTGTGCCCTTGGTCTCCTGTTAGAATAATATTCGGGATGACAAAGTCCGTCATCATCTAAAAATGTCAAACATTCTTTAGTTCCAGCTTCTCAATTGTCAAGTATGTGCGCATGTGTTGTCGAAGTGATGAAGGTGTTTCTTCATAGCTTGTGTTCTGTCTATTTGCATGCTTTCTTAATTTGCAGTGTTTTGAGCTCTCAGGGCCACCGTACAAATACTTCTCCCTCCTTCCATGTTGGCTCATTCAGGGAAACAATACAGGTACACGGTAGAGGTTATTATTGTAGTCCTATAATATCAGGCTGAGCCTGAAAAGGACGTCAGACTGACTGTACCTGTATATTTTATTCAGAGCATTTATAGCTCTTTTTATGGCTCCCACATTTCTTCACACATTTGACAGTTAAGATGCTGTGCATCATTTGTAATTGCTGTCTCCTAAAATGTCGCTGGAAGGAACGAGGATGTCCCATTTGGTAAATACATTGCCTCTGTCCTCGCATCTGTCTCTGGCATCCCAGCTGGGAGGAAAAGGAAGACACACGAGGGAGGCAGAATGTAGTTCACTATATTTCCTGTCAGCCATTTTATTTGAGTGGCAATGTAACCGAAGAAAGACGTTTTCTGTGGCATGGGTGATTCATAATGGTCCGAATTTTCAATATACTGCTTACAATAGAGGAATGGAAAACACAATTCAGTATTCACCCAAATAAACAAGTCCATTTAAAAAGAATGATGTGCTTTCTAAGAGTGGGTCATTTTAAAATGAACTGATACAAGTGTTGCATGTCTTTAGATATTACAGTACTGATATTGCCTGATGGCTGTATATAAAGAGCATCATGTTTCCTGGTATGAACCTGGATTACTGCCATTTCTGGGAAAACATCCAAACTCTGCATTGTCCCAAATTCACATTAATGATTAGATGTTTCTGTGAGGGCTGAGAAAAACCAACAATGTTTCCACACCCATTAGTAAAAGAGTTATCTACAAGGCCGGGACTTGCTTTCTGTGCAGTGTGAATTTATTATATTGCTGCATATGTGCATGCATGTTAATGTGCATGAAGTTTCTTTATCATGTGATTCACACACACATCCACATAGCCCCAAACAAAGTGTGCGCACACACACACACACACACACACACACACACACACACACACAGTCTGTCTTTGAGTCTATTTGTAGCTTAACTGGGCAGTAAAAGGCTCTTCTTGCTGGCTAAAAGCCTACAGCTGTACAACATGCTTGGTTGCATCTACCCAATAGAAGGGGTTTGCCCCTCGCACTGCAGACAACATGCCTTCGCCACGGAGAGAGAAATACAACACATTCCAAAAAAAAAAAAAAAAAAAACTATAATCCGCTGCTTAATCCTTGTAAATCAGGATGTCACAAAAATCAAGGCCATTCTGCCATGAATGGAACTATATTTACATCAGCACTCTGGAGTGAGTGGGTGGATGGAATGAAACCATATTGTTTTCTCAGAAGCACTTTGTTCACCACTTGCATCTGAAATTAGGGACACACAATGTGCACTCAGGGTGTCCGGGCCCTTATGTGAGCCAATGATGTGATAATGATTCTTCACTTATCTGTCAGTGTGTTGTGCCTAAACTAAGCTGGGGTCTACGTACTTCATACTCCCTTAAAGCGATAGTGCATTGTTTCTGTCGCCCCCATGAGGAATTCTAAGTAATGACAACAACATCCACAGCGCAGCCCTTTACCGGTCCAATCAGCGAACAGAGGGAGTGGCTGAGAACAATGACGTTGAGGTTGTGCGCTAGTTTGAGTTGTAGTTCCGTAATGGCGGTGGAGAAAGATGCAAGTGAAGCCATTCGGTCCATTGTGGCAACGCTGCCGAATATCCAGAAGTTAAAGCCCGAGCAAGAACAATCTTTGCTGAGTTTTGTTGTGGCCATCCTTCCCACGGGGTTCGGGAAAAGTTAGATTTTCCAGCTCGCTCCATTAGTGGTGAAGAAGTTGGCTAAGGCGAACGCTAGTGATGCTAAGCCGATGTCACAACCAAACGTTAGTGATTGGTTATGGCAGATCCAGAGTGGCTCTGGGCAGAACCAATAGTTTGAAACTTCAACAGAGTACCTGCCTTCAAGGAAGTTAACACTTGTCAATGAAGACTGGCCAGACTCTCTGTACAAATGAAATGTACTAGAGTCTGGTAGGACCAGGCTAATAGTGCATAGTTTCTGTCTCTCCCATGAGGAATTCTAAGTAATGCCAACAACACTGTTGGGGCATCCACATGATACAAGCCTTCATCCCCACCCCTCCTCCTTACAGTTGCTAGTAGTTTATCCCGTAAAATCTAAGAGGACACGGAGGATTAAAAAAACATGATTGACTCTACAGAAAGAGGTCATCATCTCGTAATGTTGATGTCCTCTTTGTCTCCAAAGCTAAACGTAAAAAAGTAAAATGCATAACTACAGCTGCTGCACGCAAAAGTCGCCAGACTACATCATTTAGCAAACATAGCCATACTGACAAATACAGAGAGAGATGTGTAGAGCTGATTAGAGCTTCATTAGCTGTGTGTTAGTCTCACATTGCTAGACCGTCCTCCACAGTGCTGCAGAGGAAGGTCTGGCTAGTCCACACAGCATTCCGGGATGGGAGAAAAACGTGCTCTGGTTTATTGGCATTTCTTTAAAGGGGTGATAGAATGCAAAACCAATTTTACCTTGTTATAGTTGAAAAACGACACCCCTTTCCTCTGCAAATCTCACAATTTGAAACTGCTGCTGAAAACGGGCGAATCTCAACAAAGCTAAAAGTTGACGTCAACTTCTCAACTCCTAGTCTTTGTCACGCCCCAACATTTGCATAGGCTACACCACTGACCTGAGGTCAGCTTAGTCTTCTGAATCTAGCTAGGTCATGCAGATCTCCAGAGGTCTGTTATTTAATTACTAAATTCACTTCTGATACTTTTTTATGTGAGAAATCAACTATATAGAGGTCAAATATGGGCCGTTTTACGAAAGTTGATGGCTAATTGCAAATTTTGTACGACTGTGTGTCACAGTTCAGCAGGAGCTCAGCAGGCTAACGTGAGAGCGGCCGGTGCTGCCTCGCCACCCGGCGTGTCCTCATTCATAGACCCCGGCTCACTGTGAGCTAAATGGATCTCTGTCACACTCCATACCCGCGCAAAGTCACCATTTCTGGGTTACTAGACTACTAAATGCAGAGGCCCTGACGGAGCTCCAGGGCCTGCAGCTAGCTGCGATCTTTACCCATAGGATTGAAGGGACACCAGCAGCAAACAAAACCCCTCAAATTCACAAAAAATGCATTTTGCATTGCAAATTGCAATTGAAATCGGACACAAGCGTTAGCTTTGTAAGACGTTAGGGTAGCTGTTCATGGCGTGACGAAATTCAAACTGTAAATATATTATAGTTATGCCGAAAGTGTAGCTAGCTAGCTAGCCTCGATCTTTAGCTACCCATAGGAATGACTGGACAGTAGCAGCTAACGAAACCCCTTCTATTCACAAAAATGCATTAAATTTCAATCTGACACAAGCGTTAGCCTTATATGACCTTAGGGTAGCTGTTATATAAGTGGCGTGATGAAATTCAAACTGTAAATATATTATAGTTATGCCAGCATCCAGACAGCTCCGCGGAGACCCGAGCCCCGGTTGTCCAGTAGCTAACCCAGAAACGGTGACTTTCTCCTGGGTATGGAGCGCAGCGCGGCTGCCGCTGTCTCGTCAGACTGTGTGGACCTCCTGAAATCCGACACGTTTTACCAAATTTGCAATTAGCCATACATTTTTGTAAAACGGCCCATATTTGAGCTTTATATAGTTGATTTCTTGCATAAAAAAGTCTCAGAAGTGAATTTAGTAACGAAACATTGCAGTGTCTGAAATATGAGATCTGCTTTCTCGTCTCCAATGTGTTTCTACGTGGTTCGCTCAAACCAATCAGCGCGCAGCTCATCTAAATATTTATTTTCATACCATATTTGGAAGAAAAGCTCTTGTTACAAATAGGGCCATATTCACAGGGTAGTTATGGGCACATTAAATAGCATTCGGGCAATTTTCAGCCCAACCAATGTTACATACCCTATTAGGAGACCTTAAGGAACAGTGTGAAATACCCTAAACATTCTATCACCCCTTTAAATCACTCACAATCGTAATTGCCGGCGCTAAGCGCCAGATTTTTGCCTCTGCAAAATGGCCTTGGGAAGGAACATGTGTACGTTCAAAAGTTGTTTTAGTCGTGCAACAGAAAACTCAGATTGGACAGATAGTCTAGCTAGCTGTCTGGATTTACCCTGCAGAGATCTGAGGAGCAGTTAACCATAGTCCTCATAAATCCACCGCAGTTTAGAATCCCAACACAAAGAAAGAGGAAGTTAACGGACATCCGGCCGAAAAGAGGGACATCTGGCGGTATTTCCAGCGGCACCGGAGCAATCCCAGAAGTGGAACGTTGTGGAAATAGACAAGCTGTGTGTCAGCGCATTTGGCAGTGGCTTGAATGTAACAGACGTTCATTAATATGAAATACTCGCACTCTATAACTTTAAATGGATGCCAGAGCAGTGAGGTCAAAGGTCATGACCGACCTTTAAGATGAGGCTTATATTGGCACATAAGCATCATGGGAGCCCGCCGAGAACTTAGTTTGACCCGGAGCCTAGTGAGTGAGCTGATCACCACCTCCCTCTGGGCCAAAAGCTCCAAAGGATTCCTGACATACCACTGCTTCAATTACAGCGGCTGGGAGGGGAGAGGACATGACAGTGCAGTCTTGCTGCATGGGAACCATGATGGAATGTAACTGAGTACATTTACTCAAGTACTGTACTCAAGTACAAATGTTAAGGTACGTGTACTTTACTTGAGTCTTTTCTTTTCATGCCACTTTCTACTTCTACTCCGCTACATTTCAGAGAGAAATATTGTACTTTTTACTTCACTACATTCATCTGACAGCTGTAGTTACTAGTTGCTTTACACATTAAGATTTTTGCACACAAAACACATGTAGTTTATAGAAATGCCATCTTTGATTATAAATTAAACTACCCAACAATATAAAGGCCTACAAGTACAGCTGAAATGATTAGACCATTAAACACTTAGTTGATTCACAGAACTGTTTGGATTGTTTCCAGTTTCTAAAATGTAAGGATTTTTCTGAATTGAGTACTTTTACTTTTAATACTTTAATTTCCCTTATGATACTTCCACATTTTTACTAAAGTAACATTTTCAATGCAGAACTTTTACGTGTAACAGAGTATTTTTTACAGTGTGGTATTAGTAATTTTTTGAAGTAAAGGATCTGAATACTTGTTCCGCCACTGCATGAGAGAAAACAGCATCGCCTGGGAAGAAATCATACAGGCTGTCTGCAAGTAATACATGTGTACTTCTCCAGGGGGTATTACTGTAATCCATTACTGTTCTCACTAAGTAATGTAAAGTTTAAATTTTGAAATGTTCTGCTGTTTTACATAGAAAACGTTGAGCTTTTAAAGGTACAGCAGCCTATTCACTGAATAGCCTACTAAGTATTGTTTATGTGTCTATGTGCATGTGGGTGCGAGCTGTTGCCTAGCAACAGCTGCTGTACTGTAAGTGGGAGAAGACAGACAAGTGCTGGCAGAGCAGATGTTGGACGGAATTTCTAAAAGTAGAACATTTGAGAATAGCAGGCTGAGACTGAGAGGACGAACTGTCATGTCTTAAAGGAACAGTTAACACAAATTACAAAAAAACACATTTTGTTTTCTTTAGCCCCGCAGTTACTGAAGTTTGACTTTGCTATTATTTGTATAATTTGTTCTGCAGCTAAAACAATACAACTGAGGCAAAGAGTCAGAGTTGTGTTGCAGAGACGGAGTTGTGTTGCTCAAAGCATTCAAAAGCCAGCGTAAATAAAAACCAAACATATCCACATGGCTAATTACCCCTACAGGTATGTAGGAAAATATGTTTCTTTTGTATATTGTGTGAACTGACTCTTTACTAAAGCACGGAGGCTCCTCTTCTTTGTCCACACACTGTCGCATTTTGATATAGATAGATAAATCAAATCAAACGTCGCTTTGGGTCTCACCCAGAGCATCAAAAAGTGGCGCCAAGGTGTCCTGACCAAGCACGTTGGAATATGATGCCAAAGGGGAACCCAAAGCGTACAAAGTGACACCCAGGGGTCCTGACTAGGGTTGGGTCCAGAATTCTGTACTATTTTGGGTACCAACAGAATTACGTCAGTACTATTGAGGACTGATTCCAAAATGCCAAATTTCGGTACCTGAGCTCAGACTGGAGGTTGTGAGGCAAGGCAACTTTATTTTTATAGCACATTTCAGCAACATGGCAATTCAAAGTGCTTTACATAAAACATTAAAGAGCAATTAAAAATGGCCATGAAAATCAAACAGTCTTAAATAGAATAATATACTACAAGAATAAAAGTTACAGTGAGTAAGAAATTATTTTAATATAATAGGTTCCATTTATACACATTGTGAAAAGGCTGCCTTTCTCCCTTTGTACTAGCCTCTGTTTCTAAAATTAATTCAGCGTAATGTTTTAGTTTAATGTTTTAGTTAAGTTGCTACTTTATCATTTAGGCCTGTTTAGTGGGTTTATGGGTTCATAGTGTTTTTGCTATGGTTCTGCCTGTGATTTAGGGGGTAGACCAGCTGCTCAGCAGGGAGGGGCTGGGAACTCCTAAGTTGTACAACAATGGGTAAGATAGTTCTGCAGTGAAAGACATTTTTTAGAATATTTGGGGTGCCTATTGTTGTGAGTGCACATATATGTATAAATAGTAATGTCAGCAGTACCTCTTCTATCTAAATGTAATGGTATTTTCTGATACAGAGTGTTGCGGTTCTCTTTCAGTTCATCTCCCCCTTTAATCACCGGTGCAGGTGGTAGGGTCCAATTAGCTGATGCTGAGAAGTTAAAACTGCCTTCAGAAGAAGGGAAAGGGAGAAAGGACTTGGCAGCTTGCTGTGAGCTTGCTGGTTTAGCTGTTATTTTGTGGCAGTTTAATTGAGTTTTTGGTATTTCCAGGGTTTTGTGCACTTTGTCTGAGTGTGTTTTTTTTTTTGTAAATAAACACCACAGTTTTTACACAAACTGTGTAAAAACACACTTCCTGTCGGCTTCTTAAAAATGCCTTTTGTAAATGTTTCAGGCGCCCAAACACTTTATTGGCCTTTGCATGAGGAGGTGGTGTGACACACATACAATTCCTTGTATCTGAAAACATACTTGGCAATAAACCATTTTATGAAATGCAATAACAAAAGTATAACAAAGCAAGGATTTCCTTCAATGGTCAGAAAGAAAAAGGCCTCCAGAAAAAAAAAAAAAAAAAAATATATAATTTAGACTGCGTTAAATCTTAATGATCAGTTTCTCAATTTGGTATCAAAAAGTATGAAGAAACCTTGAAAATAAAGGTCAGCCTTTACACTCTCACCTCAGTGTCTAATAATTTCTCAGGTTGAAAATGGCCTTTGTGTCAACACCACAGAGAGAAAACACAATGTTACAGTCTGAGGAGGTACGGGAGTCCTACCTTGCAGCCCTCACAAGCACTGACACCATAGTGGTAACCAGAGGACTTGTCCTGGCAGACGAAGCAGGGCTTGTAGATTCTAGGAGGGGCCGGTGGGGACGGCGGGCTGGGGACCAGCTCCTCAGAACTAGTGCTCTGTGTTTCAATGGCTGCAGGAAATGCAAACGAGAAGAAAGAAGATGAACAGGCTTGGTTTCAAATGACTGACCGATGCATTTAGACATGGTAATAGACACTGGTAATAGAAAAAAACACATTTAAATACATAAAAAAATGTGTTCCTTAAACTTTTAAAGCTACAGAAAACCCTCCTTTGGTATCAGGAGGTTGAGTTTAGCCATTCTAGCAGTTTCAGGGACGGTAATGGTCAGTAAGGGCACTTTCAGACCTGCCTTGTTTAGTTCGGTTGAATCATACTAGAGTTTGTTTGCCCCACTGGTGCGGTTCATTTGGGCAGGTGAGAATGCGGCAATCGCACTCGGGTGCGCACCAAAAGCGGAACAAACAAGTGTACCGAGACAAGCTTGAAGACGGGGTCTCGGTACGCTATTAAACAAACTCTGGATCGTTTGTGGTGAGAACGTGATCTGACCTCAAACCAACTATATACCCCGCAAGTCTGAGCTGAATGTCTCTTGTAGTCCGGTATGTTTAGCAATCTGCGATGCAGCAGAACATGCAAAATGTAGCAACTTGCAGTGTTTCTCTCAGAGAAATAGACTGCGGTCAAGTTCGCCCTGTACTTGCATCTCCGTGGTCAAACCAGTTGCTGCTGCAATGTCTGATTATTTAAATGAAATGCGCTGGTTTAACCACGGAGATGAGAGAAATATGCTGTAGTCCAGAACACAGGACCTTCTTCCTGTATTTACTTTCTTGCTTCCGCCCCAGACACATCAGACCAATAAGAGGAGTGAACGTTTTTGCGTGATATGTATTGACATGTTGTTGCTACGCTTGGATTTTTCCAGGTGTGAAACCAAACCAAACCAAGGGGAAATCGCTCCAAGTTTACAAACTCAAACTCAGACCAAAGCAAACAAACTATAGGTGTGAAAATGCACAAAGTCGCTCAGGCAGTCAGTTGCTAGGTCCACCACTTTGGAGCAAGGGGAAATCCTCAGGATCAGTTATCCCCTGAAATGATTTGATGTCATCAGGGTACAATTCAGCTTTGTCAAACACTGTGATTTATGACCAAATACCTGCGAGACTAATGACATTCAACCCTCTATGCTACTAAAATGCTAAACTAACACGGTGAACATGAACATGCTAAACATCAGCATTTAGAGGTAATTGAGCGCATGTTAGCATGCTGATGTTAGCATTTAGCTCAAAGCACCACTGTACAGCCTCATCGGTGGCTTAAATGTGCCCTGTGAGGTGTTCTTGTAAATGAACAAAAGTTAAAGTTTTTCACTAAAAACACAATGTGCATCCTTGAGATCTAACAAATGTGTACATTTCCTTACTTACAAAACATTTTCAAAGTCATTAGAAAAGCTTGTGCAGTAATCTTCTTCACGGTCTTTGTTGGCACATTGCTTATTAGTTAGTTATACTTATTCGTGTGTTACCGCGACCACCTGCCAATCAGTGGAATAGCATGAAACCTGTGGTAGGACTGCGTAGTTAGCTAGAGTTATAATCTCTTTTTTGTTTTTGGATCCCCTTTTCCAAGGAGTCAAACAGTACGCCGCTTCACACACAAGTGAGTAGAAGAGCGAATCTGTTGCATTAGCTCTGCCTACCCTCTCTGGTGGACCAATCATTGCTGGCGATGGAAGACCCGTTTTTTCTTTTTTTTCAGGAAGGCAAGGGCTTTCATCAATGGGCCATTGGCTCTACTTGAAATGATGTAGGTCTCTACAATCTGACTAAAGGTTATTGCATAACCAAGTACAGTTTGAATTGTTTACCACTAGGTCAGATCTGGCTGTAAATCTGATGGACCATTTTACAGCATGGAACGGGAAGAGGGTGCTGCATTGGTTAAAACCAGGGGCATATGCAAACACTGTGTAAGTGAAGCCAAAATATCTGGATCGCACCCTGGTGGCTGGCTGCAGTATAGGTCATAAGCCCTGCTCCCTCCATGTTAGCGGATCGGACACATACCAAACTAAAGACTTAAAGTACAGGTCAAATACATTTTTCCCAAAAATGGTTTGTCATTTTAGGTAGTTCTGATCACAAATCAAATGTACATTTTTCTGATCAGTATGTCTTCTATTAGTTATTTGATGCTATTAAAACTGTGTGAAACATTATGATTGACAGGTGTGATTGACTAGCGATTAGCTCGACGGGTGTATGGGCGG
Organism: Perca flavescens; assembly: GCF_004354835.1. Lineage (NCBI taxonomy): Eukaryota > Metazoa > Chordata > Actinopteri > Perciformes > Percidae > Perca > Perca flavescens. The sequence continues at coordinate 31,418,704 of NC_041344.1, forward strand.
GATGGCAGCGCCTGAATCCGGGATATTTTGGCTTCACTTTTGTACAGTGGGAGGAAGTGGAGACGCACCATCCATCTTTATATACAGTCTATGGATAAAATTGGACAAATCAGGAAACATTAAACAGTGTTTTTGGGAGATGTGCTCCTAATTTGCATATACAAAAGCACAAACAGTACTTCACAATAGTGCAATCATAACACACTTAGCACCTAGAAGTAAAAATGTACCAGACTTTGAATCCATGCAAAGACCAAACCGCTGCAGACAAAATGAAGAACAGTCTCTCCAGCATCTCTACTGATTAGATTACTTTCTTCCGTACTTCATCAGAGTAAACTCAATTACTGATGGTAAGGGACAAGCTCTTATAATTACTGGACCCTCGTCCTTGCATGGAATTCCCTGGCGGTTTAATCTAATCTTCTGCTACATTCACCCTGTGTGACTTTTTGCGTACGTCGAATTAGCAGTTTTGCATTCGGCAACTTCAGTGGCTCGAGGGAAGACTTAACAAGTCTGCGGCACATACAGGGCTGAACGTGAGGATGAATGTTACCTCTGTAATAAGGGATGAGAAAGTAAGACAATCACCAAGGTTAATTAGAATGAGATGATTCATAAATCTATTGATTCTTGCTCTTATCTGGGTTTGAGGAGTAGTTTGAGCAGCAAGGAGAAGTCTCTGTGACTTGTTATGAAACGTGAATTGACTGCTTAAAAGTTCGTCAGAATCTTTAAGTAGACTTGCATAAAGCTGACAAAATGGTGCTGCGTTAGGATTTGGAAAAGTTTGCTGGTCTGAATTTCAAGTGGTATTCATGATTGGAAAGGAAACAATGTCAGTAGGGAAAGTCAGCCATGTTACTTCTCCATTCTTCAAACAACTACAGTGTGACCTGGATTCAATGATGAGGACAAACAGACTTTCATTGAAGTCAGGTCATCTCATTGCTCCAAATGGTTTCCCTGTGTTGTTGGCAGAGAGCAGTCCGAAGCAGCTTGCACATAAAGCAGATGTATGGTGAGACACAAAACTGGAGGCAAGCCAGAGGTCTGACACACAAAGCCATCTGATAGGGGAGAGAGGGGGGGAAATAGATGCTATTGCATTTTGTGTCTATGCAAGCATATAACTAAGACAGAGTACAAGTGCAAATAAATTGGGCTGGAGTTTCAGTACTGATACCAAAACATAACTTTTTTTTAAACCTAACTTTCAGGAATAAAAACATGTTTTTCCTTAATGTGCTCATATAACCATCAACGGAGGTACTTTTCAAGGATGACGCCTCACATCTCACCTTCCACTCTTTGTGTGAAGAAGCCTTTTGGATGCGAGGCAAAACATCTTCAAAAATTTCTAGCAAGTCTAGTTGCCTTTGCTTATCAAAGAGAACCATAGCTAGCTAGCTAACCAAAGATGTACCAAAAAGGTACTGAGGTTCAATCATGGATGTATTATAATACATGGAGGCGGAGCCCTGTTCATTCCTATGAGAGTCGCTCAGTGGCGCATGAAGCCATCATGGAGCAAAAAATTACCCAGATGATTGGCACACTGTGCGGCCCATAGAGCAGGCGCACTAGAGCCCTCCGCTGACCGAGTCGGCTACTTACGATTTAGCACTCCTTCACTTAAATAGGGATTAGATTATATAATGGTGTGGCTCTCCTAGACTTTCCTAATGTTATCTGACTGACTGGATCAAGTTTGATAGTAAAACGAGGGTATTGGGATTGTGACGCGCAAAACATTTATGCACCGATAACAGACGTCTCTAAAGTCTATGGGAAAAAGTATTTTTGGGCCAGAGGGCATCACGTGATGGACCCGGAAGATGTAATTCCACTGTTTGGACACTGTTCAATTTGCTTCAAAGCCAGGCGCACTTCCTGGGGCCCTGGGTTCAATACCTAGCCCTAGTTTGAAGTATAATTTTTTTCTAAGGTCAATAATTGAGATTCTGTTTCTTCTGAGCATGGGAAACAATCTCCTGCTTTGAGTCGGTGTAAAATGCAGCAGCAAGTCTGACAAACTCTATAGCTATGCCCTAATTCCATGCTGCACGCTTTTGAGTATGTTCCCTCCATACACTATTTATAGACACACTGTTTAAGAGATGACAGTGTACCTGTCCTTGGATGTTGGTGTCCCTGTTGAAGGACCAAAAGTCAAAAGCCAAAGAATCAATTCATAATAATGCAAAAGAGGAGACAAGCCTTAGATCCTAACACTGAAGAAGTTGCAACCATGAACTGTAAAAATAAGGGGCGTAGCATCAGTGAAGTCATCCATTTCTATGTGGATTGCCGTTTTGAGTTTGCATTTTGGCTGTCGACATCTTGATATTTTGGATCCATAAGTGACCATGTTTGTTTGTTCTGAAATATTACATAAATATATAATTTAGCTGTAACCTAAATATTGATACAAGAGCAATATATCTTCAACATAATTCACATTGGTTGACATATGCTCTCTGATCTCCTAATTCAGTGTGTGCATGTATGGTTGCTTTGATAAAAGAAGTGTTTCATTTCACAAACACACACACACACACACACACACACACACACACACACACACACACACACAGTAACATCCCTGCCCTGTATCAAACATGGTGCGGCGCACTTTAACATACATTGAGAGAAAAAATACTTTTGTTACTGATATGCCTTTGGAGCATTTGTCATGGCTGGGTAGTCCCACACTGAGGAGAGGCAGTGCCAACAATTCAGCCCTGGTGCCTATTAGAAACTCATGGCTGCGTCTGGGATGCAGTGTGACCACCTGCAGACAGATGGGACGCATAAATGTGGATTCATTACGTGTGTGTGTGTGTGTGTGTGTGTGTGTGTGTGTGTGTGTGTGTGTATGTGTGTTTGTGTAAGGAGGGGGTGGCCAATGGGTACCTGTATGCTGGCGTATAGGTCCTATCATGTGCAGGAGAGCCTTTTTCCATTTTCTGCGTGATTGAACTTTGAGTCGACTTCCCCGCATGTTAAGAAATAAAGGCTGGTGACAGACAAGCACAAACGGCGAGCCTGGCTTAAGAGCAGGCATAGAAAAATGTGTGCCTGCTGAACTCTTAGCCTCTGGCTGAACCTGCCGCCAGGGGTCGAACAGGAAAGCACACACTCCCTGCTGGAGGCTGCAGGCAGAATGACGGGAAAGACAAGAGAAAACCGCTCCTCTGCATAAGGATTTCGATTATTAGCCATAATGTCTAAACCAGGGGTATTGCATGTTTTTTAAGCCAAGGACCCCTTTAACTGAGAGAGACAGAGCATACTACTTAAGTTGCATACTAAACTGGGCCTACAATAATGTGTAGGGCAGCCTAAAGCCTTTATACATACATTTTTAGCGAATAAAAAGTTATGTATAGCAGACAAACAATAAGCTATAAAAATAATAATTGTTGACATGATGTTATAAATCATGTTTCATGTTAAACATCCATGTGGCACAGCAAATCCTTATGGCGCGATTACATACAAAGTCAATGCAAAGACACGAATAAGGCGCCATACGGTGACGGAAAGAAACGTTGGTGCCTACAGCTCTACACCGGCGGGTACACTAGTAGTGCGAGTAACACCATTAAACAGACATTTTAATTACTGAAAACTCACAAAATGAACAATCCCTGTTAAAGATCTTTGGCCTAAAACATCCAAGATAAACTGACCACCAGAAACAATGGTTTAGAAGCCACAAGTCCGTATGAAATCTACCTTGTTATAGGAAAAGCGATGTCATGCAGAAGTACTACACTACCCATATTTCTCTAATTGGTGAAGCTCACTGTTACCATGAAAATGTTTAACGCACCCGCAAACCTTGCGTCTATTATCTGGTCAATAATCGTTTGCCGTTTTCAAAATGTTCTTTTGCGCCAAATGAGATGTTTTATGATCATGATTCATCTAGTAGCTGGTCGGCTTGGTTCCAGGCTTAAAGGGGTGATAGAATGATTATATAGGGTATTTCAAACTGTTCCTTAAGGTCTCCTAATGGGGTATGTAACATTGGTTGGGCTGAAAATGTCCCAGGTGCTATTCTTTTGGCCCTTATGCATCCGAATGTCTCTATTTGGAACAACAGCTTTTCTTCCAAATATGGTATGCTCATGAATATTTAGATGAGCTGTGCACTGATTGGTTGAGCGAACCACATACACACACATTATAGAAGAGACAGCAGGTGTCATATTTCAGACGCTGCAACGTTATACATTGTTTGTCTGCTATTTCTTTATTAAATTCACTTCTGAGACTTTTTTATGCAAGAAATCAACTATATAAAGCTCAAATATGGGCAGTTTTACAAAAATGTATGGCTAATTGCAAATTTGGTAAGACGTGTCTGACTTCAGGAGATCCACACAGTCTGCCCCTGCTGGGCTCCATACCCAGGAGAAAGTCACTCTTTCTGGGTTACTGGACTACCGGGGCTCGGGGCACCATGGAGCACGCTGGCTGCCAGCTGCCGGCATAACTATCGTATTTTTACAGTTTGAATTTCATCACGGCATGTATATCACAGCTACCTTAACGTCTTAACAAAGCTAACCCTTTTGTGAATTTGAGGGGTCTCCTTAGGAGGAGGCAAGCTAGATCTCATTGATTGAGCTCCGTCCAGCTCACTCATGGACAAGAGGCGTTTATTTCCCCAATCGTTTGTTTAAATAACTCATATCCATTGTAAGATTAACTGGAACCTGTGATAAGAGATTGTGGGCGTAACAAGCTCGCTGACCTCACCTGACATATTTCACCTCTACATAATTGATGTCTTGCATAAAAAAGTCTCAGAAGTGAATTTAGTGATAAAATAGCAGATGAACAACGTATAACATTTCTGAGATTTGCCCTATTCAGAAGATGTAAATGTTGGGGCATGACAAAGGTAGAGACTAAAGCTAAATAAGGAGGAGCCACCGAGTTGACGTCAACTCGGTAGTTGGTTGAGATTTGCCCGTTTTCAGAGGAAGTTTCAAATTGTGATATTTGCAGAGGAAAGGGATGTCAATGAGATTTTGAGGTTCAATGTATGTCTTATTTACCCACCAAACTGTTGTTATTCAACTATGACATGGTAAAATCAGTTTTGCATTCTATCACCCCTTTAAAACTCTTTCTATAAACATTTTCTGAACCGTCAAAGGAGAGAATGGGGAAAAAAACATTTAAAAAGTGGGAGCTCACTGTAGAGCTCTATACGTACTTGGCAGATACTGGCTTTTTTAGTCAGTATGAGGGATGAACGTCAAAACATACAGCTGATGAAAGTGTGTGAACTTTAAAACTTTGCTCTCAAATTAGAATGAGTTTTGACTGATAGCACAAAGACATGATGTCATAATATCCTCATGTCTGCATCTGATAAAGGCCCTGGTGTGAATTCATCTGATGTGCCATTACTTAGTGCCACAGTCTCTCAAAAATGAAAAGCTCATTAGCAACAAATGCATCCTTCAGCTTATGGGGTTTTCTACTTGGTCCAGTATGAGGGTGTACAGGCAGAGCTATGGTGAGAGCATATCAAAATGGGTCTGGTCTTTTCCAAAAGGAGGAGACTAGCCCATCTGATCATGTGACCGCTCGTGTTTCGGCCATGTCTGAATTTTGTTTTGCGATATCAAGATGTCAGCAAATAACCTGGGGAGAACAGTGTTATGACAGCTGCAAAGATTAATTGATGAATCCATTAGATGTCAAGTATTAAATTAATCTGCAAACATTTTGACAGATTAATTGGTTTGAGTCATTTTCTATTAAAAACAAATCAATAATTTTTTGGGGAATTTTTGAATAGTTATATATATATATATATATATATATATATACATATATATTCTGTGTGTGTGCTGTCTGATATGTTGCTGCTGTAGCACTGACATTTACCAATTTGGGATCAATAAAATCTATCTAATCTAATAGGGTTAGCCCTAATCAAAAAACTGCAATAACAGTTTTGGTGCCAAAGAAGAAGAATAAAGTCAGTTCATCTTGGATCCGTAATGCTAAAGACCCAAGTCACAAATGTCTAGAGCTGCAAAGATGAATCGATTAGTCGTCAACTATTAAATTAATCTGCAAACATTTTGAAAATCGATTAACCGTTTGAGTCATTTTTCAAGTAAACAATTCTCTGATTGCAACTTTGTTAAATGTGAATATGTTCTAGTGTCTTCTCTCCTCTGTGACAATAAACTGAATATCTTTGAGTTGTTGACAAAACAAGACATTTGAGGACGTCATCTTGGGCTTTAGGAAACACCGATCCACATTTTTCACCATTTTCTGACATTTTAGATGCTAAACTACTAATCCATTCATCCAGAAAATTGTCCACATATTAATCAACAATGAAAATAATTGTTAGTTGCAACACTACTATTGCCAATAGTATAATAGCCAAAACTATAAAAATAAGATCCCTCTTGTAATGGAAAACAGGCTTTCTTCCAAAATTGGTATGACATAAGTATTATGTAGCTACTTGTGAATACTAAACACCCAAAACAATGTATTGATCACAGAGTGGCCCAAAATGGAATTATTCTTTGTGTGTTAATAATTTCTCTACAAAAAATAATGTATGTGCCCTGAACTAACTCTGAGGGCCGCCTAGGGTTCATGGACCCCTTGTTGAATATCTCTGTTCTAATTCCTTGTCATTAGTTGCTGTACAATTTGGAGCCTGTGAATAATTCACAGTGAGGAAACATTCAAGTATGATTTGACATTGGATTTAGTGTAAGTGCAAAACTGATGGGATTCCTGGAATATAGTTAAGATTTAGGCGCTAGATTGGATGACCTTGCTAGTATTTCATCCAAATTGAGGCTGGAATTAACCAGGACAAGAGACGCCCCAGCGAGTCCAACACTCAAAAAGCAATATTAAATTTTTTTATTTTAGACATGTATTTACTATTTTGTTCATATATTAAGCTACTTTTGTGAATCCAAGACTTTTGTTAATTCATTTCAAGCACCAAAACAATTGAGTATAGGTTTGTTTTGAAGTGATTTGAGAAATTTCAAAAAGCAATCAACTTTTCAGCTTTAGGGCCAAATTATCTCTTTACACATTGCTCTAGAACAAATTTGGGCCTCAGCTGGGTTTGTTCTGAACATTATGATATGAAACACATGGGGATCAAGTTATATACATTTCTCTTAAAAGGTAAATTTAAAAATATATGTAAAAACGCCCTTAGACCTCAGAGGGTTTAAATACCATAGGTTTATGAAAAAAACAATAATAATAATAATAATAATAATAATAATAATAATAATAATAATAATAATAATAATTTATGTGTGTGCAAAACGCTGTGTGTAGAACATTTCATTGCTTGCTCAGACTTTAGACACAGATCTAATGCAGTAGAAAACGGTCATTACCAGTAAATTGTCTTTGGGCTCTTGGCAGCAACCCTCAATAAATATACAGTGGGCGCCAAAAACCCAAACATTGACACTGGTCCAGCCCACAATGAGTAGTGGGAGGCAGGATAGGAGCTGATTTAGGTAATGTTGAAATAATCTGCAGAGCTGCAGCGTCATCTATCCGCTCTTTGTGCCCTCTATGTGCTTATATCCAGTTCCCCCAGTCTAAAAAGCATTGACATGTAAAACTCTCCCCACATGGTCTACACCACCAACAGATGGCAAAGAACCTGAAGCAAAGTCTGTCGTAGGCAGCACACAGGCAATTTAACACAATGATGCCGCATTCCGCATTCTGCATAATGCAGGCAGAAGGTGCACACTTAATTTTAGTTTAAATAGAAATCAATTGAAAGCAAGAACCATAAATTGCAGTGATTGCGTTAAACGTGGCAAATGATAACAGATCTGCCAAAAACTAAAACAGGGAGAGAAAAACAGGGGTGTGGGGGAAAAAAAAATCAAATCATGATTATTTTGTGTGACGATTTTTAAAATGGATTTGTTTTCTTGCCAGAATCAATATTCTTTATTTATTTTTATGTTGTTGTTTTGTTTTTTTTACCAATGATTCACCTAGATTTTTTTTTAATGTTTTTACTGTATAATCTGTTTCCAGCAAAAACAGCCAAAGCAGAAAAAGTAAATAAATAAATAATAAATAAATGTCAGACTAACTGACATGTGATGTGCATTCTTCTTAGAAAACTATTAGTTTTTAGAAATATCCCATGATATATTGTCTCTTGAAGTATATTATTTAACTTTGGTTTTTTGGTAAAGAAGGAAAAGAAAATCTCAAACTAAATACTATCAAATCACATTACTTCTAGAATCGCAAAAAATAAATACAAATTGCAATACAAAAAAGAATCGGTACCCATGTATCGTAAAAACATGTAATCAGGACAAAAGCATATCGTCCCATTTCTATAAAAGAGCAACAACAAAAAAAGATGGATGAAGAGAAAGAAAGAGGCATTTCCTGGAGCTCCTCGGGGTGTTTGTGTGTTTGGTTTGTGTTAAGGGGAAAGCTGTGGTGATTTGGGTGTGTAGCGGTGGGCATAGCCTGGGAGGGTTAGAGGAATATTACTCCCAGTTGCTGGTTCCAGCCCCTCTCCTCCTCTTCTCCTCCCCCTCTCTTTCCTCCCCCCTTCTCTCAGCTGTCTCTGGCTATCATTGGTGGAAGAATTATTCAGATCTTTTACTTCAGTAAAAGTACTAATACCACACTGTAAAAATACTTTCCCAAGTAAAAGTCCTGCATTGAAATTGTTACTTCAGTAAAAGTGTGTAAGTATCATCAGGAAAATGTAGTTAAATTATTAAAAGTAAATAAAAATCCTTCCATTTAGAAAGTGTAAAAGATCCAAATAATTGTGTGTTTAATGGTCTAATCATTTCAGCTGGACTTGTAGGCCGTTATATTGTTGGCTAGTTTCATTTAGAATCAAACATCAGATTTTGTAAACTACATGTGTTTTGTGTGCAAACATCTTAATGTGTAAAGTAACTAGTAACTAAAGCTGTCAGATGAATGTAGTGGAGTAAGAAGTCCAATATTTCTCTCTGAAATGTAGCGGAGTAGAAGTAGAAAGTGGCATGAAAAGAAAAAACTCAAGTAAAGTACAAGTACCTCAACATTTGCGCTTAAGTACAGTACTGGAGTAAATGTACTTAGTTCCATTCCACCACTGCGCTCCATGCCGTCTCAGAGTGTTTTTCCTGCAGGTTGTCTCTGCAGGAGCACAGCAGGCCCAGTCAGAGGAAATGGTCAAAGTTCACCCGGAGTACAGCAAATTAGAAGCAGCTTTGCTCTGTTCTCCGATGCGTTTTACAGAGCGGGGATATTTAGAAGAGCTTTAAACACTCAAGGAAAAGAAAATAACAATGAGGAGCAGTCATCTGACTTCATGTCTGCTGGGGAAATGGACGAGGAGAGTCGCGGGGAGAAGTGAGGATCTGCTTTTCATCGGGATTCTAAATCTATTCGACAGAAAAAACATTCCCAACTCTGACTTTATTTCTTGATTTAAGTTACTATAATTGGTAGGGCTGGGATGGTAGGGCTTCTTCTTCTTCGATTCTTTCACGATACATGGGTGCCGATTGGATTTGAATTGTGAATAAAATTTATTGTGATTCTAGAGGTATTGCGTTTTGATAGTTTTGAGTATTGCGATTTATTTATTTATTTATTTTTTTACTTCAATAACACACTTCTGGAGATGATATATCATGGGATATTTCTAAAAACGAATAGTTTTCTAATAAGTGACATCACGTCAGTCAGTGAGTCTGACATTTATTTACTTTGTAAAGAAGAACGTAACATGGATTTTTTCTGCTTTCAGTCTGTTTTGATGGAAACAGATATGGAATCAGCGAGAATTTTTAATTTTTTTTATTTGTCACAATACATACCAAAATAAAAAAAAAAATTTTTTTCACCCCTAATTATTCAATTCAAACTACATTTCATGAATAACATAAATAAATAAATAAAACATATTACTCTTATTGTATTTTTTCTTTATACTTTTTGTATACTTTTCCTATGTCTATTTAATGTGTACTTGTCTTATTCTGTAACAAATTAATTTCCCCAGTGTGGGATTAATAAACTCTATCTTATTTTATCTTATACCATCATAAATATACTTAAAGTGCAAAATTGCAATAAGGGAAAAGCACACGTTCAGCTTTCTATTAAAAATGATTGTGCGTCACCCAACAGTGTGAGTGTTATTGATAGGGAGGCAGTAGTCTGGCACTGTTCATATTAGGTGACTAGTGTTTGGGTTTAAAGATTCCCAGGCAGTCCAAACCGCCCCCCTCCCTTTGACCCCCTCTGCGACCTCACGGCGACGGGGGGGGGTGTTGCAGCGCAGAGGTCAAACTACGTGTTGACGGGAAGCGGCGGCGGCGGCAGTGGTGAACACAACAGATGCACGCTGCTTCAAAGCTTTGATAAAATGTGAAACTAAGACAGCCATAAAAGCAGACTTTCTCCGTCGTCGTCGTCTGTAGGCTGGACTTGTTTGGCTCTGAGAAGGGAGCAACACTGCACTTGATTTATTTGCAAAGCATTGCTTATAAAACTGCCTGTATATTTAACAAGCTCGCTGAATTTTTTAATCGTATCACTATGGCACTCACACTAGTGATTCCTTGGTCCTAAATATTCCATTTGTTAGGACAGAATTAGGCAAAACTGTATTTGAGTATTATGCTCCATATCAATGGAATAACCTGCAGATTCTAATGAAATTGCCTGATTCCATTTAATCACTTTAAATGTCTTGTAAAAGTCCATGTATTCTGAATAACAGTGCACTTTGACTTGTTTAACATTCTGTAACTGTTTTATGTGTGTACTGTGTATTGCAACTGTATATTTACAGTTCAGTAATTTTTATATGTATTGTAATTTTATATATGGCATGTAATCAGGGCGTCATTGGAAATTGGCACTCCCTGAATAAATAAAGGTGTTGGGGTGCTTGGGAAAGAAACGTGAAGAGAGAAATAAGGTTGTTGAAATGTGAAAGGGGTTTCTTTTGAATCCGCAGCAATTTGTGGCCTTAAAAAGCACAGCGCCGGTCTGATTTTATTCTCCCCTGACAGCACTTTGAGATGGAACTGGATTCACAGTGTAAAGCAGAGATGTTCAACAGGGGGTCCTCAGAGTTAGTGCAGGAAGGCCCGCAAATTATGTAAAAAAAAAAAAGGAAAAGAAATACTTTTGGAAAGTTTTTTTTTTTTTTTTATTTAAATATCTGAAAATATACACAACACAATATTAGCTAATTAAAATGTCCTATGTGTGAAATAAACAAAACATCCATCCACCTATCTTCGATCAGCTCCAGCAGGAGACCCCAAACATTTAATTTACATGTTGAAGATAAACTTACTAAGGTAGCCATGGTAGCCATACAGGTAAGCTTAGGGATTTACTGTGCAATCCACATGTATGTTTAACATCTAAAAAAAAAAAAAAAAAATATATATATATATATATAGTTCTCCCCGGGTACTAGATTAAAATGTTTTCAGAGTTAAGCATGCTTTTTAAAGGCTACAGCTATGACTATGAAACAAGAACAGGTGTTCTTTCTGCAGCTATGATCGAGTATTTGATATATTTCTTCGAAGGCGGGGATCAGTGCAGATACACAGTATCAGTGTGGGACTCCAACACTGGCCTAATCATGTGGATTCAACATGCCCGGCATCAGAAAGGCATCTGCTTTCATTTCACTGTTGTACATCGCTTTTTATTCCCTCCCCTCCCCCACCACCACCCCTACCCCTATCTGCCTTCCATTTCACACGCCCACTAAATTAGCATGTGTGTGCAAGCTGTGCTAATGGCTTTTCATGTCCATAGCAGAGGCGCTTAAACCTTGAAGACAAAAAGGCCCCAATTAAGCCATAACACACATCATCTGTAGAAAACATATCACGCCGGAACATCGCACTCTGTCTTTTTAAGTCACAATATCACAGGGCTGCTCGATTATGGAAAAAGTCATGATTACTTAACGTTTACTTAACGATTACTTAACACGACAACTCGTGTCAAGTAGTTTCGCCGTTTGAACTTTTTTTTTTCATACAGAATACAAGACAAAATAAGAGTTTAGTTGCAAAGTATAATTTACAAAATAATTGTCCCCCCCGATAAATGTGTTTTTGTGATCATTAGGAGCTGAAATCGTCACCGCGATTCAAATTTCAATTGACCGTACAGCCCTACAATATCAGCAGCTGTTTTAATAGAAAATCACCCTTCCACCTTTTTGTCTGATAGCTTTTGGATTTGTTATGATGAGATATAATGTTTCTTCACACAGCGTGGGTATCATGTGCAGCCATTCCTTAGCCGCAAAGCCCATTTCATGTTTGCGAAGGAGGTCCTTGATCATTCTTAATTAGCATCTAAACTGGAAGAGGAAGTGCATTAATGGTTGGCTCGTTGTCAACGTGGCTAATTAACACCCAGGAGGTTTCCATTATCCCGAACAAATACATTAATAAAGCAACATTTCACTGACCCTGAGAGAGGCTTTTTCTCAAATCAAAGTCTAATTTAAACAGCACCTTCTTCAAACAAGGAAAGGGCAGTGTCCTGGGATGGCACAAGGAAGATTATGGGGTTTGGGTCAGCACCAATTACTGTCTATCTATGAATAGGCTACTCTAAAACAGGCAAACAGGATGGTTGATGATGACCCATGCCATGATCTACATGCTACGTATGAGCTACTGCCCTCTAGGTGGAGGTTTAGAGTCCCTAGATGTACAGTAGATAAAATAGATTTAAAAATCCATTTGTCCCTGCGTCAATAAAGCTTTTAAATAACAGATAGATAAATAAATGTCTAGGTCAAGACGGACTGGGAGGATCTCTTTGGTTTCACTACTATTAAATTATTAAATTATTTTTTTACTAAGGGATTAGTGTTTTAGTGTATTTCCACGACGTTCCACTTCTGGGATAGTTCAGGTGCCGCCGGGAATTCCAGAGGAATTCCACCTTCCTCTTTCTTTGTGTTAGAATTCTAAACTGCGGTGGATTTCTGAGGACTATGGTTAACTGCTCCTCAGATCTCTGTAGGGTAAATCCAGACAGTTAGCTAGACTATCTGTCCACTCTGAGTTTTCTGTTGCACGATTAAAACTACTTTTGAACGTACAAATGTTCCACCAACCCTTCCCGAGGCTATCATGCAGCGGCACTGTGGCTCCGCTTAACCCTAACCCTAACCTTTAACCTAACCTTTAATCTTTACCCTAACCCTAAATTTACAATTTAACCTCTGACCCCACACTGTGCTGCAAGTTTAAACAGTTGTAGAGCAGCTTCTTAAAGCTGCATGTGCACATACTTTAAACAGCTCTTGAGCAGGGCAGTAGCCAGGATGTAAACCAAGGCGGCCCAATTTGGGCCAAGTTTGGCCCCATGAATATAAAATAAACAATAAATACAGAAAACAAATATATACATAGAAAATAACTGTTGCATAAGAAAATAATAAGAGGCTAGGGTGAGCCAAAAGAAAAATCAAAATGGAAATATAGGTTTTTATTAATGAATGTTTATGAACATATTTTGCTATACTACTCTCCTCAGTCTGACTACATTCATGATTATGTTTTAATAATTGAATTAAGCTTTTAGTTAAGTGAACTAAGAGACCTTAGGTGCTTGTACAAGTGATTCATTTCTAAGGGATGTTTTGCCACTAATTTCACTGTTTGACTGTAAAACAGAAAAGAAAAAAAAGGTTCCAGATGTTATAAACAATACGCAATCTGTAATAGACAAGAGCATAAGCAGATTTTGACCGCGTGTTGTTCTGAGGATTGATGACAGCAGTTACGTCGTGGAATAAGTGAAATAAACTACCACTCATACGAGGAATTTCAAATGACAGAAAATTATAATTCAACACTTCATGGAGTTATTAAATTGGAATAATAATGATTTGGGCAAAATGAAAGTAAACAGGGAAGAAATTCAATTTTCTGTGGTTTGACCATTATAAATAATGTCTCATTTTTCAAATCCATTTTTATACGTTAGTACACATGACATGGATAAAAACTTTAGTTAGAAATAACTTTCCAATTGCTTTATATTTTCACGCACAAGCAGTATGAACAAGTTCAACATCACATTTGGGAATGAAAATGTGAAATGACATACCGCTCACTGTATTTGTTCGAAAAAGCTAAAAAGGATTAGCCTTGCTCTAGGAACTACATGGTGCCAGACCCCCCCGCCCTATTCGACGGTCATGTCTGGCCCATGTATTTGAAACACAAGATAATTGTTTTTAACTCTTATGAGTTTCTCCTAATGTCAGCAATTGAATTTTAATTTGATATCTCCACTTTTGAGCTAAATTTACATTTAACACTTTTTCTGCATTCTGGTGAATTTTTCTGCAACAATTTGTGCCTTTTCTGCATCAAAGTATGGTGCAAATGTCTTTATTCATGGAAAGGAAATTATAATAGTTTTTTTTGTTTTGTTTTTGGGAGGGGGTCTGGCCAGTTTTGATTATTGGGGAGGGGTTGTAACCCCCAACATCCCCCCCTGTAAATTACGCCTATGCAGGTATGTGTGTAGAATTGAGTTGTATGCCTCTGTGTTGGTGTTGGCATGTACCTGTTGTAGGTTGTTATTCTGGACTGTTCTACATTGATACTAATAAATAAACCTTGGGGGGGGGGAAAAAAGAGAAAATAAAATTCCTTTTCCTTCCTTTTTCAACCCTGCACTTGACTTATTGCTTGGTTGACGTGAGAAATATCTGTGTATTAACAGTTAAATGACTAGAAATCGGCCATTAAACGGGATTCACAGTTGTATTTTAGTTTTTTCATTAAGAATTACATAATCTGTGCTCCGACAACTTTTGTCCACAACAGACGTTGTTTTTGGGAGATTAACACTTTTGTTTCGATGTTTGTCGGTTTTTACATTTCGTTAAACTTTTTTTTTTTCTTGAATTTCTTGTTGCTTTTTCAACATTAACAAGGATCTGAATACTTCTTCCACCACTGTCTCCTTTTAACTGGCCATGTACTGATGAGTCAAACAGACCCAGAGAGGCTTTTTAAGACATTTTTGTTATTTTTTCCCCTAAAGTTTCTTGCCACTTTTTCAACATTTTGTTCTGTATTTTAACTGTAGCTACACATCATTTCCATTTCATTAATGACGGGACAAAGTCCGGGGAATGAGCTGCCAGAACTTTTATTTTATTTTACAGATTTTTTTTCTTATAGTGTACGCTATCTGAGACTTTCTTCATCACACTCTGACACTGCAGCAGGTCAAAGGTGGCGACTGTACTTTTTTTTTTTTTTGCACTTTCCCTCCACTGATAACAGCCTCTTTTGACTGAGCACCCTTGAGCAAACACTTCCTGAGGAATGACAGCTGGAGGCTGCTCGTTATCACGCGAGCATAAATCACAGAGCGGCAGCAGGGTGCCGGGAAAAAAAACAAACACTGACAAGTGCCTGATGAGCACACAGTCAGTGTTGGACACGCATCAGGATGATAATACATGTTTTACTGTAAATATGTAACCCGACCCGGTACTCTCTGTATAATCGGGGCTCTATCAAGATCACCTAATCAACATCATAATAAGTGGATGTCTGTGGATTTTCTTTTTGTAAATGGAGAGAACGCAGTGCTTCACACATTCAAGACTGGACAGATGCACTGTTGAACATATAGCTAAACTAGAAAAGGGAATCAGAATCAGAATACTTTATAGATCCCTTCAGGGAAATTTGGGGGAGTGTTGCAGTTGCTCCCAGTCAAATTCAAGGTAAATAAGAGTAAGAAAAGAGCAAGTCAATAAGTGTAAAAAGTAACATAAAGTAGCATAGCTACACTCTAAGAAATAAATCTGTAAAGTAACAGAACATTACCCGGACTTGGTCCTGGAATTAAAAATGGAAATAATGTGTAGCTACTGATAAAATGCAGAACATTTTCTGTTTACTCTTTCATACAAAGCTGCACAGTATGTAAACTTCTAAAAACGTAAAAAAGAAGAAGCAACAAATGTTGAACAAAGCGACAACATGGACTTCTATAATCTTCCAAAGCTAACTTTTGTGGCCGACTAAAGTAGTTGGAGAACAATTGATGCTGATAAGTTGCCTGTATAAGACAACTATTGCTGCTCTGTCTGGTTTTTGTTTGTTATTGTAAATAAAAAAATAAAAAATGCAGTAAATATGTAAGGAACACAGGGGTAACGCACTCTGCTGTTAAAATACAGGTTGTCATAAAATTGCAGTTGTCAAACAATATAACAAACCATTTGCTCCTATTATAATAATGACTTTATCCTCATGTGATCACCTTCTGTTCCTTCTGAGTTATAGACCTGCAAAGGTGAATCTACTAGGCTAACCAATTAGTTGTCAACTATTAAATTAATCCACAACTATTTTTTATAATCCATTAATCGGTTTGAGTCTTTTTTTTAGTAAAATCTTGAATTTCTCTGATGTCAGCTTGTTAAATATGAATATGTTCTAGTGTCTTCTCTCCTCTGTGACAGTACACTTAATATCTTTGCGTTGTGGACAAAACAAGAGGTTTGAGGACGTCATCTTGGGCTTTGGGAAACACTGATCCACATT
Source organism: Perca flavescens (assembly GCF_004354835.1). Lineage (NCBI taxonomy): Eukaryota > Metazoa > Chordata > Actinopteri > Perciformes > Percidae > Perca > Perca flavescens. The sequence continues at coordinate 31,435,356 of NC_041344.1, forward strand.
TTTCACCATTTTCTGACATTTTAGAGACCAGACAACTACTCGAGAAAATAATCGTTATAGCTGCAGCCCTACTTAGTGGAAATTTCTTTCTACTTTTTTCCACTTGTATCATTCCTAGTCACCAGCTGCCTTTTCAATGCTGGAGCAAAAACTAGCAGCAGTCCATCGATCAGCCGCTGGCCAATTGAAAACGCGAGAGGTTGACATGTTCCGATAGCAGCCTGCTAATCTTGTTGAGAAGTCCTCGCTGGACCATTTATCTAAATCAGTGTCAGAGAGCTCGCCGGGCCGCCCCTCCTGCCCTGCGCGGCCGTGGAGGAGGTGTGTTAACACCGCGAGCATGCCTGCCTGCCTGCCTGTGTTTACTCTGGGCATTCCTCTGAACTAACTGATCTGAGAGCAGCCATACACCAGCAACTTCCACTGCTCGGGATTTATGACGGCGGCGCACCCCCCTTAGGAGTGAAATATGATGTTTTGGGAGAAGGTTCTGGAGTTTTTTTACGGCTCCTAACATCAAAACAAACTCTTTTTTTCTCTCTTCTTTTTTAATCAAACAAACTGACACTTTATCACTTGTGCTGCTGCAAAAACACTGAAATACCAGAAAAATAATCTTTAAAATGAATATAGGCTATATATATCCAAAAGTTTCCCCACAACTAAATCACAATTCCAATTGGTGTGATTTGAAATTATCTGATCATTATCACAGCTGGAGGCCCTTTATGGCAACTTGTTGTAAACCATAGGGGCCATGGACTCAGCCTGCACCGGCCCATCGCCCCCTCGCAGCTTTCCGGGAGCCAGTAAAGCACACAAACAGCCAGCAGCAGCAGCAACAACAACACGCAGAGATGGAGGATGAGAAGTTGGGACCTACAGTGTGCGCTCCGCCGGTGCTGCCACTCTCTGTGCGCCAGTCCGCTGATGCACGCCTTCAGAGCCTTCTCCTGCAGCATGCACGAGGACGGGCTGGACGTGTAGAAGTCCAGCATCTGCCCGGGACTCACGGCCAGCACGTCCATGCAGTCAAACATGATGCCGGCGCGTCGTTCAGCCACAGTCTGCTGGTGCGTTATGGAGAAATATCAGCGGCATAAAGCGCACACAACTCCATCAAACTCCGCTGTTGCCCCCCTCCCCCCCTCCTCTTCTTCTTCTTCTTCTTCTTCTTCTTCTTCTTCTTCTTCTTCTTCTTCTTCTTCTTCTTCCTCCACCTCTGGTTCTTGGCACAACAGATTTCGCTCCTCTTGTTCTGCCTCGTCCCGCACCGGAATCATGAATTTTCTCAGACTAAAAATGCTCCACGGCTCCTTCTAAATGCTCATTTGCCATTTTTTTTTCTTCTCTCGTGTCCAGTCACGCTGCCACGGACGTGTGAACGGGACTCATAATACTACTACTAATAATCTACTAATAATCTAATAATAATATCCCCGACGTGTTTTCATTGACTCGCCCGTCCCGCTTCCCAGCAGCCAGCCGTGTGTAAAGCGCAACCGGAGATGGAGGATATCTTTCTTTTTCCTCTTACCAAAAATAACACGGACGGCGTTTTTAAAAAGCACACGTTCTCCTCTCCGATGACGAATGGGTTATCCGTCCCCCCGTGCAGCTCATTTCCAACTAGTTTTGCCACAGAGAATGAAAGATTGAATTGCCTAATATATGCGAGTGAACTTTGTATGAACCCTTCCGTGGCTGCTGGCCTTCAAATGACCCAGGCAGGCAGGCAGGCAGGCAGGCAGGCGGCTGGCAACACTGCAGCTCCGCAGCGCGGAACAAGGCGGAGACAAGAAGCGCAGGCGACACACACAATAATAAAGATCTTTTTTATTATTTTTTATTTTTCTTGGAAAATAACAAAATACACAACGGTGCCCAACATTTTTTTTTTTTTAAGTGTGAGAAGCTGAAGAAGAAGTCTTACTACATTTTTGAGTGTCTGCGCTGTGAGGCATTTAGTGAGGGAAATGGCCATGGAGAGCACCAATAGTAGGCTATGTGTTTATACAAAAAATAACTAAGAGTATAATAGTTACTAATTAGTAATCAATAAATTAAAGTATGTGAGTGTTATTCTAAAGTAAATTACTTCTGAATGTATATTACCTGATTACATTTCTGAAGCATCCTGTTTGGCTTTTGCTCGTCACTAAAATGACACAAAAGACAGAATCAAGATCTACAAGGTTTGTAAGATTATAGTCTCGCTTTGCCAGACCCTCCTCCAAAGCGTGCTGAAGGAGGGTCTGGCTAGTCCACACAGCATTCTGGGATGAGAGGAAAAATGTGCTCTGGTTTATTGGCATTTCTTATATAGACTAGTAAGATTACAGCTCACCTGAAGTTTATTTTTTTTCTTGGTTCTTGTTGTCTGTCACACCTTTTACCAAACCACATGTGATAAAAAAAAAAAAAAATGAAAAGCCTGTCCATGGGATTGCTGCAGCAATAATGGCATTTGGATGACTTTATAATCATATGAAAACTCATGTATGGGCTGAGTTGTAGATGCAATGGGAGTAAGCAAACGCAGGTGACACACACATAATAAAGATCTTTGTTTTTTTCTTCTTTTTTTCTTGGAAAGAAACAAAATACACCACGGTACCCAAAATTCTAAACAATCTTTTTTTTTTATTTGAAGCTGAAGAAGAAGTCTAAGGAAGAGGATTAGGGCCATATGTAAAAAAAAGTCTATTTAAGTTCTGAGTCTAAAGTCAGAATTCAGACTGTAATCTGAGAATTCTGAGAAAACTTGAAACTCAGAACTCAAGTACATTTTTTCACATGTGGCCCTAATCCTCTTCCTTATACTACAGGTCTAAGTGTCTGCGCTGTGAGGCTATTTACGCACAGTGATGCCCCATTCCTATAGAGAGAAATGGCTATGTAGAGCACCAATAGTAGGCTACAAAAAACACTAACACTATAGTATAATAGTTAATAGTAAATCAATAAATGAATAAATAAATATGTGAGTGTCCTTCTAAAGTAAATTATTTCTGAATGTTTATTAACAGATGGAAATTTTATTTTGACATTTCTGGAGCATCCTGTTCGGCTTTTGCTCGTCACTAAAATGACAGAAAGTCTTGATAAAAATGGACAGAATCAAGATCTACAGTACAAGGTTTGTACAAGATTCAGAGATTCATTTTCTTTCTCGGTTCTTGTCTGTCTGTTACGCCTTTTACCAAACGACTTGTAAGAAAAATAAAATGTGAAAACCATGTCCTTAAGAAAATGCATGGGATTGCTGCAATGATGATGGTATTTGGATTTTATTTATTTTTCATTCCACCCCTTATTTATACAGATAATCTCATCCAAAAACAGAAAAAGAAAAACCAGAAGGTGTTTATACTCCAATCATGTCCAGACACATTTGTTAAAAAGTGAGATTAGATCAGATGCATGCTATTTAGGATAAACATATCCAGAAAGGTGTTATGTAATGTTATGTGTCTATTAAACACACAGTATATACTTATCTCTACTTAAATAATTTTATTAATGCTGTGACAAGTCTCATATTTATGCATTTGTTTCCTTTGTGCTTTTATGTCAGAAACTGTAACAATATTCACCACTATGATTTTATCATTTGTGATGTTGTACTTCCAATCTGATCAGAGTACTGCATTCTAAAACTTACTTTAACAAACTGCACAACAAAAATTTCTCTGATTTAGACTACAGGGCGTGGTGGAATGGTGGATTGGTAAACAATGTAAATACAATTTTTGGAGAAAGTATTTTTGAACCTTGACAAATAAACTCAAACAGACCGAATGGTGTGCAAAATGCAGTGTTCAATGCAGCCTCATTCATCTTTGAGAAATGTTGCTGAAAGAAATTTTCAGTGAGCACTGACACATTAGACCCCGTATCCCACAAACAGGCTAACGGTACCACACCCACCACAGCCTGTATTACGGGAACCGGACCCACCAGTGCCTCATCTAACTCAGTGTGATCACCCAGCCCCCACAGGACTTAAGCAATGTTTTTGGTCCTGCAGAGGCTCTACGCAGAGCTTTCGCCGTAACCTACGCAAGTGGCCTGAAGTTTATACTTGTGCATCGGTATGTGCATCGATCTCTTTAAGAGAATAACAGGGCCGGCACGTATGGGGAGTGTGTGGTAGAGTGAGTAAGAGAGTGACGGGGATTAGCTTTGGAGCGAGTAGTTACTCTAGAGTCATAGTGAGAGAAACAAAGTGTCTCCCCTTTTCTTTCTGACCATGGTGGGAAATCTGTAGCAGGAAAAGTTAACCCTCTCCTTCATTTCATGTTGTTTATGGAGAAAGAGAACCAGGAAATGAGTAGGGGGACATGTAGTCTATATTCACAACGTTCCACTTCCGGGATTGCTGCCGAAAATGTCCTTCTTTTCGCCCTCTTTACCTTCCTCTTTCTTTGTGTTGGTGTTCTAAACTCCGGTGTCTGGATAGTCTATATCGACGATGTTTCATTGACGCGATTGCTCCTGTGCTCCTGGAAATTCCGCCAGATGTCCCTCATTTGGCCGGATGGTCGTTAACTTCCACTTTCTTCCTGTTGGCGTTCTAACCTCCGGTGGATTTGTGAGGACTATGGTTACCTGCTCCTCAGATCTCTGCAGGGTACACGTTCCACCAAAACAAGTTCCTTTCCGAGGCTATTTTACAGCGGCACCGTGGCCCTATCGGGCGCTTAGCACCGCCCAAGATGATTGTGATTGGTTTAAAGAAACGCCAGTAAACCAGAGCACGTTATTCTCCCATCACAGAATGCTGTGTGGACTAGAAAGACCTTCCTCCACAGTGCTGAGAGAGACTAGTGGGACATGCAACGCAACCAAGCCACAGCCATGTTTTGAGAGGTGCATGTCAGGCTAAGGCGTAGGGTCCGTGTCTCCACGTACCTATGTACGTAGCCATGGCGTAGATTTAACGCAGAAGCATAAATAATGACATTACATTAAATGATATTCATATAATCAATATACAAAAAACTGTCATTTCACCTTGAGTGGGCCTCATAAGTCATCATGCAGCATCACATAAGCATAGAATGTATTAAAAATGCATCATGATTAAAAATGATATATAATTAATATAATCATGTATTTAACATAATGTGCATAATATGTAGGCGGTTGAATGTTTAATGGAGCTGCCGGACATTTAATGACATGATGATAATTAATATAGGATTATATTTAAAAAAAAACAGATCTTAGATAATAGGCATATCCGATTATATACATCACAATGTTAGTCATGTGTGAGTGAATCTGCAACGACTTTGCTAAGAAGAGTAAATGATGAAATGGTGGAGCAACTGTATATGATGTGTATACTGTGTATGATTCAGCTGCTTTTCAGTTCATGGTGTTTACAGTCCGGGGACATGCTGCAAATCTTGGGACTGTGCAGTACCAACAACACTCTCAGTCACGCAGTTTCCCAACATATTATCATTAGTCCTTCAACATCTGCAACTGCAGCTTGTAAGGTTTGCACTTGAAATGTTACAACTGCATGTAAGCATATAATTAAACATATGTGTTAAGAGTGATTGCAATCTGCTGAATCACTGCATTAAAGTAATATTTATTACGGTGGAATTAGATTTGAATTTTTTACACACTAACCTCTATTTTTTTCAATGTACACTGGAAAAATATCTACTTTTACTTGGTGTGAATGTTGGAGCTATGTTATCCTACGGCAAATATTCGAACAAATATTTGCAATATAAAGATATGTTAGAGTAATGCTATCCTGAGCAGAGGATGAAGTCATACTCCCTCTGTGTGTGTTGTAATGCGAAATTCTCTGTTCTGTGCTTTGGTAGCTGGTCCGGCCGTGCTTTGTGTGTCAGTGTCTGACTCAGAGGGCCATGACAAAGTGACGGTATTTCACGATTTTAGGAAAAATCTGTGAGAGCTGTATGGAGTCAATCCCACACCACTTTTTTTTCTGAATATCGAGTAAAGCTTGGTGCTGTATTACCCACTGTATTACCGAGATAGCGTTACCAGAAGGTCATACAGTTGCGATGAATGTTTTGCTCAGACAGAAAATCATCAATTTACAATAAGAGAATACGTTACAGATGTATCGCTGCATTTCAAGTGTTGCATAGGGTAACTTAGCCTACTTTGGATGTCTCGTGAGCTAAACCGGGTAACGTTATCACTGTCACTGTGTTATGAGCCAAAGCATTAAGAGATTGTTGTAGCAACTTAATAATAACTTAGATTAATATAGCGCATTTCATGAAACCCACAGACACTTTACACAAGAACAGGGGGACAAAGGAAACAAAAATAGTAGACCAACACATACACGGACTGAAAACTGGACTGTTAAATGGAAGGGGGGCGTAATTTAATGTCGGCTACTGACATACAACCACATCGTGCATTGTTAAGTTACTTTATGAATGAAGTAGACATATTACATACCTGAGGGCCAATTTGGGGTTTTGAATCATTTAAAATCCCGTTATTGTCTCCATCTGTTGAAAGCGAGTGTGACTCACATTATCACACTCGCTTTTAGATTTTAGTTGTTCTTTCCTTCTTTCCTGTGATGGCACTACCACAGTATCATCCATAACTACAGCAGATAACTTCTAAAATAACATTAAAATACAATTAGGCTTATATTAAGAAATATCCTGCTATGTTTATATATACACTACCGGTCAAAAGTTTTAGAACACCCCAATTTTTCCAGGTTTTTATTGAAATTCATGCAGTTCAATGTCTTATTGTACCCTGAAATGAAAGAATAGAACAAATGAAAAATTTAAGTTTAAAAAAAAATCATGGAATCAATTTATAAACCAAAATGTATTCTACATTTTTGACTCATCAAAGTAGCCCCCTTTGGCAGATATAACTGCTGAACACACTCGTGGCATTCTTTCTACAATGGAAATCAAATATTCTTCAGAAAGTTCTTCCCAACTCTGTTGCAGAAGTTCCCATAAATGTGTGGCACTTGTAGGTTGCTTTGCTTTCACTTTTCTGTCCAGTTCATCCCAAACCAGCTCAATGGGGTTTAAGTCTGGTGACTGTGCTGGCCACTCCATGTTTTTAAGCTTACCATCTTGTTCTTTTTTGCTAAGGTAGTTCTGGCATAACCTGACTCCGCCAGATGGATTGCTTCGCATTTGCTCGGCATATCCATCTGGGAACTTTCCGTTGGGAAACTTTTTGACACCGATACCAGCATTTTAGGGGGTATCGGAGGCTTTTCCGATACTGTTATCGGTATCGGAACATCTCTACTCAGGGAGTAAAGGAGTTTGGGAGAGGGGAGGTGAATCTTGTAAGTGTCCACTAACTTAAACATGCATTCATTAATACTTCATTAATTATTCAAATTATATTTTCCTTGAATTTGAGGAGCACATACAGCTACTGTATTCTCATAAAGAATGTATATGCTGAACAAGAGATCCCATGTTCCATGTTCTTCATTTAATGCAGAGTAGAGATATGCTTTACAGTTTTTCTAAATCGCTTTGGCACAATCTTCGAATGACTATAAAACCTTGTCAAACTATATGACTATATTTATAGGAACATTAGGTCTGTTTTTCACAGGACTATAATCATTTATCATTGCTTTGGCACAAAATGCACCGATTTTTATTTCGGCGGCCATGTTATCCAGTCTGTCCGCTCATACTGGGCGCAGCGTGGCCGCGTCAGCCCGCGCGCTGCAGCGATCATTTCGCCATCTCCTCTATTTCTTGCGCGAGACGCGAGCGAATGTGTCAAGCCAGGCAGGTAATCACATATAGGAAGACCACAGTGCAGCCGGACGCTTTACAAAAGTAAAACACATTTCAAAATAAAATACATTTCAAAATAAAACACATTTCAAAATAAAACACCTAGGTTCACGGTGATTTTGGCTGTCTTGACTTCTCACAGTAAGACGCAATCAGGACGGACAGAGAGAGTGACTGACACACACACACACACACACACACACACACACACACACACAGCCACATATAGTCTACAATTATCACAGTTTTCCCCACTCATCCTGTCTCTTTCTATGAGAGAGAGAGAGAAAGAGAGAGAGAGAGAGAGTGCTGAGAGGAGAAGGATCGGTTTGTGACCGGCGCGCAATCAGGCATGTATCAGTCTATATCCTTTGTGTTCCACTTCCCGGATTGCTCTGGTGCTGCAGGAAATTCAGCCGTATTCATTTACCGTTTCCTTCTGCTTCTTTTGTGTTGGAATTTTAAATTCGGTGGATTTATGAGGACTATGGTTAACTGCTCCTCAGATCTCTGAAGGGTAAATTGAGACAACTAGCTAGACTATCTGTCCAATCTGAGTTTTCTCTCGCACGACTATTTTGCAGCGGCTCTGTGCGGAGTTTAGTAATGCCAATGACGATTGTGATTGGTTTAAAGAAATGCCATTAAACCAGAGCATGTTTTCCTCCCATCCCCGAATGCTGTGTGAACTAGCCAGACTCTCCTTCAGCGCACTTTGGAGGTGGGTCTGGCAAAGCGAGACTAGGCACGTATCTACGCTACGCGGGCTATACGCGCCCGGTGTGGTTTCACTGTAAGCCTTGCATATCAAAATAGTTTGCATTCATTTGCAGAGGTGGAAAGTAACGAAATACATTTACTCACGTTACTGTATTGAGTACTTTTGTTGTGTATTTTGTATTTTTCAAGTAGTTTTTAAAATCTGTATTTTAAAATGTACTTGATTACGTTTTGAGTGAAGTATTGTATTGTGCACTCTGCACCCATGGTCTGCACCAGACCATAGACTGTAATGCACCACCATTCTTTTGTTGTGTGAACGTATCCAGCTTCTTCTTCTCTGGTTGCAAGTTGCAATTAATAAGATGTAGAAAAAGACTGCAATGTGTCGGACCCAAGCCCCCAGGAAGAGCGCCATGTCTAAAAGCCACCATGGGCTTAGCGGATAGGGGTGGAACTGCACCCCATGGCCCAGAAAGACTTTTCACATAGACTTTGCAATGGCGAAAGAAACATCTATATTTCAGCGGATCATTTGTTTCGGGGTATATCAACTTACCAGCCCGAACACTTAAAGGGTCCTTGTTTAAAACATCACGTTTTTAACATTTTTAACATTCACTAGTAGCAAATCCAGAATTATTAAATTAGGCATGATGAACGTGCATAACAGACCCGCGGGACTGCACCCACCCTCTCACATGACTGTTCTCCCGAGGTCATGTAGTTAGCTGTAATAATGGATGTAGTTAATGGTTGTAATTCACCATGTGTTCTATTAATACATCCATGGTATTATCTTATGAAGTTATGATACATCCGAGGAATGTATGTATGCTGTAAAGCCTGTTACGTGGATGTAACGTCATTAGCATTTCCCAAACTGGCGGGGCTATCGGCTAGCTAGCTAGTTGCTAACATCAGGGGTAGCTAGCACGGCTGTATTAAGATCTATACATAGCTAGCTATGCCTACATAACGTTAATACAGACATAGTGATTACATTGCCTTGGTTCTCTCTTATGATACATCCGAGGGCTGTATGCTGTAAAGCTAGTAATGTGGATGAAGGATGAAGACATGGATGAGCTCTGTTCACGAAACTGCAGGCTAACTGCTAGCGCTAGTTAGTAGCTAGCTAGCTAGTAGCACGACATAATGATTAAATCTCCTTGGTTGTCTAGCTAAATACATCTATCGTTTATTTAGCTAAGCATGTAAACGATCGGGAACAACGAAAACACAATGTTTAACGTTAGTGAATATTTTAGACAACGAAAACGGCGAGTTCATGAGTTCGCCACTTGTAAGAGACACGAGAGACAAGCTCATGAACGAGCGTGTTGCTACCGGTTGCTAAGACAACACAAAGAAATTGTTGCTAGTCCATCGTGACGTCATGGGCCAACAATGCAGAAGATCCGAGCTCCATGTTTGCTTTATGCGCTTTTGAGCACTCTCATTGGAACGTATGGGGCTTCCCGCTCTTAATACATCAATGGTCAGACCCATGGATGTGTCGGCGAGCGGCGAACTGAGCGGGAGACATTAGCATGGATGTAAATCAACTGTTATCCCTCAAAAATGACACCGACATCTGAAGCTTTGTTAGTTACGCTGCAAAAGCAACAAGGCATCCAGGGATGCAGCATTCAAGACCAGCTTGTGGTATCCCACAGAAACAGTAAGCCATTTTCTGAAGGGGAGTTTATTAAAGAGTGCTTGGTGGACTCTGCTGCGCTAATATGCTCAGAGGAAAAAAAAGAGACGTTTGAGAACGTGCCGCCTGACATAAAATTAATATTGGTCCGGCCCTCCCATCAGTCCCTGATTCTCATGTGGCCCCTTGGGAAAATGAATTGCCCACCCCTTCCGTAGGACAACGTATGTACTGGCTAAATTAATTCACATACTACATCTAATTAGCTCATACAGGCTACTTAGGTGTGTAGAAGCTAGCTGCTATAGTCTGGGCTGTGAACATTAGGGTCTAACCATAGACTGTTAATATTAATAATAATATTTAACAGTCTATGGTTTACCCATTTATGGTAGTAAAACACGTGATTTGGCCTTGATTTGCATTATAACTTGTTTGTGAAGAAAGGGATGGCCTCAGAACTAACAATGTATGGTACGTTCACTTTCAGTTGATTGTTTAAAAACGTTTTATGGGATGGTCTGAACTAAAATTGCATATTATACCTTTCTAAGGGTCTTACATGTCATGTGTGACATGTGTTATTACATGTGTATACATTTGTATAGATGTTTATACATTTGTATAGATTTTTCTTTAATTAAAAACAATAGTTTGGGCTTCATGATCCCTTGTCCTATTTTCACTACATGGGAGAGATTCCCCCTCGTCCCCGTTTTACAGTTTTTTTTAATGTAACTAAGTAACTTTTACTTAAAGTACATTTTAAATGAACTACTTATTACTTTTACTTGAGTAATTTTTCAGATAGGTATTTTTACTTGTACTTGAGTAATATTTCATCAAAGTATTGGTACTTTTACTTGAGTACAATATTTTAGTACTTTTTCCACCTCTGTTCATATGCTGATCACATGTTGCATATGTCCATGAGCTGGGAGCAGTTTAACTAGCAACCAACAAGAGTGATGTTTCCATTCTCACACTGCCATTTTAACAGTTAACAAGAAAATGCACTTGAACACACGCAAAGATTACAGCCGATGACCAACTAGCGCATACGTTCTGCACGAGAAAAAAATAACTCCATAGCAGCAAGCAGTGGTAGTCTGCATATCCAACACATTCCACTCCCAGCACGTCAAAAAGCGGTGATAAGTCAAAAAGGTGATAGGTCAATGTAGTGTTTACAACTTGTTTCCACTGCCCCTAAGTGGCCAGAAACGAAGGTGAATATTTTTTGCCATTATCTTTTCTTACTTGAAAGGAAAACTAGTGGGAAAATTTAGCTATTGATTAGAAACATGTATTATTAATGAAAGATACCACAATACCTTATTTAAAGGGGGACCCAGAAATCACAGCTTCACTCCAGGAATATCACCATCAGCTTCAAGCCTGGCATCAAACCTCAAAAATGTTTGAAGAAAAACTGCAAGTTGAGTCTCTAGCCCAGTCTCATGTACATCTTGTATATGGTAGGCTATGTATACAGCAGCCACAGTTGTCTGTGCTGAAAGCCAGACGCACACTAACACTTATAGTGTTTGTTGAGTAAGGCAAAAATGCAGGTCCTTCCATTAATTTCTAACAGGGGTAGTGCGTTTAGGCTGTGACGGGGTTTGCCGCTGGGGGGCAATAAAAAAAACGCAGCGGGCCTGCGGCGAAAAGTTGAGAACGACTCAACTTTCGAAGGAACGCAACCAAACATCACGCTGTGGTGGCCAATCATGTAACCGGTGATCAAGCTTGTCAGTGTGTTTTGAGCTCTGGTTTGAGGTGGTGTGAGAGTCCCGTACAGGAAACATCACTGCCTTTATCGCTGCTACAAGAAGAAAATTTTAAAGTGCTCATTATGCTCATTTTCAGGTTCATAATTGTATTTAGAGGTTATATCAGAATAGGTTTATGTGGTTTAATTTTCAAAAAACACCATATTTTTGCTGTACTGCACATTGCTGCAGCTCCTCTTTTCACCCTGTGTGTTGAGCTCTCTGTTTTAGCTACAGAGTGAGGCATCACACTTCTGTTCCATCTTTGTTGGGAGTCGCACATGCACAGTACCTAGGTAAGGACTACTAGCCAGTCAGAAGCAGAGTATGAGGCGAGCATTATAACATGTGTTACAAAGTGACCCACGTTTGTCTCTGAAGTAAAGGCTGGACTACAATAGAGCTGTTTGGAGCAGTTTGTGAACAGTGTGTTTTCTGTTGGAGATGGTAAGTGCCTTTGGGGTTGACTTTGGGCTTTTACACTTAAACAACCTATAATGTGCACAAAAAAGATATATAACACAATAAAGGAAAGGGAAAAAGCCAAAAAGCACAATATGAGCACTTTAAAACACTATGAGGGTAAAAAACGAAACACAAGCAGTGAACTGCCCGGGAGTTTGTGTAATAGCTGAATGTTTCCTGCAACAGCAAAGCACTTGCTCTGTCTCGCTCGTCTCTTGTCTTTCTCTCTCTCCTGTGAAATAAAGCTGCCTTCAAGTTCTTCAAGTCGGAAATCTATAAACTATCTGAAGGAAAACAGCAATTGTGAAATATAACGTTTACTTGTGCTACATGTTAAATAACACAACAATGTGTCACACAAATGGACCGTTTGTTAAGTGACACTCCCACACCGCTGCACAACCCTGCGGCAAACCGCCGAATCGCTTTTTTTGGTCTGAGCGCAGCTTAAAGAAGGCATTTTGAGAGGGAGAGGGCGGCCCGAGCGCTGCACAGCACACTGATCCCCACCGAGCTCATGAATTTTGCACAAGAGCCTACAGCAGAGCTGAAACAGGAACCCCTGGACCCCTGCCCCCACCCCCGACACACACCAGCTGACCCCCTGCCGTACAGCCGATGTAATAGTAACCCCTGGACACACACACACACACACACACACAACCCCGGTCAGCGCGGGTAATGAATCCACCTGAAAATCCACCTGTAATTAGAAGGTGATAATGAACCCATCCATCAAGATAAGCCGCTTTTTGGCATCAGTGCTCCGCAGCTCGTGGCCCGACGCTGCCAAAACTCACCAGCCTGTGACAATACACAGCGTAGCTGATCATTTAATAAGGCCGGGCAAAGCCTGACAGCTTCGAGGATAACACACATGCAGCGGCTGCTATTCTAGCTTTAGTTTAGTTTAGTTTATTTCAAACAAAAAAAGATAAATAAGAACATGTATATTTCGGTACAGGCAAGAAAACCAAAATCCTCAGCAATCATCCTTTTTTCAGAATTATTGTAAATGACTCCAATAAGCATTCCCATGTTCAAATAGGAGTAGGAAGAAGTAAAAAAAAAAGAAAAGAAAGATAACGTTGCAGGTCCTACCCTTTTTCTTCTTCTATTTTTGTACTTTAGTAATGTACAAAACTATTTGATTCTTCACTTATTTACATGTATACATACACATACATGCTATGGAGGGATTTACAGTAAGGGCCATAACTAAATAAATGAATACATAAATAAATGCATAATTGTATAATCAAATGTCTAAATGTGTATATATTTATTTATACCTTCATTTATACTTTTATACTTTTATTTATACATTTCATTATACGATTAACATTTATTTGACTATTCATTTATTTAGTTATGGCCCTTTAATCCCTACATAACATGCATATTTACATACTTACATGCACATATATGCCTTACATGCACATATGCACATGCATACACACATACGTATACTCACTCTGTACTGAGCTTCAACAGCAGCTTCAGGTACATTTTTAATTCCCGTCTCTTCTCCACAACAAACCCTCATTTCATATCATATTCATGAGCCGAGCTGAATTTGGTCCTCAAAATTCATCTGTGGGTCAAACCCCGTTCAAACTGCTATATTTAGTTACACTTGCACTTAGCCTATTGGTAATTTAATTGAAGCTGCGTGGCAGAAGCAAATATATTTTCCACTCGGGTTGTGTATCAATTCCAAAGCGTGCATGGGAATCATGCCTTTGTGTAGGCAACGTGATACACAGAGTGAAATTGAAGATTAGGATTAATTTCGATTTGCATCATTGGCGTAAACTCTTCACATTTAAACAGTGAAACATTTACGGATTTCAAATACCTTCCCCTTTCAGAATTATTTTTTATCGTATTAAAGATTAATTGCACACAGCTACATAAGGTTTAAAAATGTTTATATTTGTTATATATATTTGTATATGCAGAGAGGTGTGAGCAGGCAGAGGATCAACAGCTTGTTACTTTCAGGTTGTGTTTAACACATTGATTCATATTGTCACTACACTTAAAGTGCTCATATTATGCTCACTTTCAGTTTCATAATTGTATTTAGAGGTTGTACCAGAATAGGTTTATGTGGTTTAATTTTCAAAAAACACCATATTTTTGTTGTACTGCACATTGCTGCAGCTCCCCTTTTTACCCTGTGTGTTGAGCTCTCTGTTTTAGCAGTTTGTGAACAGTGTTTCTTCTTTCCTTTGGGGTGGACTTTGGGCTTTTTCACTTTGTAAAACTATAACCTGAAAACCAGAAAACGGTTGCTTTTACTGTAAATATGGCAATACTGTTTCCCTACATGTATTCCTTTTTATTAATTATTTTATGAATTTCTTGAACACAAACACTTAAAATGTATTTTGGATTTCTTTTGTCTACATTAGCGTATGTACATTGGATCTGGTTTTTATAGAAGCCGTTACAGGTTTCTATTTTTGTATTTCTTCAATGTAATTCATTTTTTATGTTCTGTGAAACAACTAAACTAAACCCCAAAAAAACGGACCTTATCAAAAAAAAAAAAGAACATTCTTCCACAACAAATGGAGCACTCGTATTGAAAGTATCGCTATATTAACTCAGTTTCACTAAGGGCAAAACTGGAAAATAAGTCACATCAAGGGCCAGACATGTAGGCTATAGTTCATTGACATGCTATTATTTAATTAAAAAATTTTTAATATATTAAATTTGACTGTAATACTGAATGTCGCTTTTCTTTTTTTTTCTTTTTTTTCGTCACTTTTTTGTTGCTTTTTACAACTTTTTTGGTGACTTTCTCCAACTTTTTTGTCGGTTAAAAAAGAAATTGTCGCTCTTTACAACTTTTTTGTCTCTCTTTTCAATGTTTTTGTTGCTTTTTTTTTTTTACACTTTTGTCGCTTTTTTACACTTTTGTCACAAATTTGTGAGGGGCCAGGTTCAGCCCGCGGACCTTGAGTTTGACACGGTCAAGTAAAAATACACAAGAAATAAACATCTCTATATAAGGTGCTGTATTATTCTGGTATGGCTGGCTCACTGAAAGAGCTTTTCATCCTCTGTAGGCAGACTGAACAAAGCTGCAAGCCACAATAGGGCTGTGAGTCTGGAGAGCCAAAGAAAACACATTTTATTCTGAAAGTCACAAACCAAGCAAACCCAAAGGGGCTGAAAATACAATTTGTCATCCTTTCCTGTTGCATCAGGACTCCATATCCTCACTACAACAACAGTCACCCAAAAGTTTGTAAAGTGAGCATGTGCTGTTGTTTTATAGCGAAGTTTGACATGAGAGACTGAGGAAAGTGAGAATGTGGAGGTCGAGAGGGGTGTGACTAACTGGGCTGAAATATATAAATATATAATTATTTGGTTAATGCATGGATATTTATACCGTTGGGGTCGGGTGCAATGCCACATGGGTGGCAGTGAAGGTCAGGGACCAGACCCGGGCGGCAGACGCTGGCTCTGGGGACGTGGAACGTCACCTCTCTGTGGGGGAAGGAGCCGGAACTGGTGCGGGAGGTGGAGCGCTACCGGTTAGATCTGGTGGGGCTTACCTCTACGCACAGTCTTGGTTCTGGAACCATACTCCTGGATAGGGGTTGGACTCTTTTCTTCTCCGGAGTTGCCCAGGGTGTGAGGCGCCGGGCGGGTGTGGGGATACTCACAAGCCCCCGGCTGGCGCGCTGTGTTGGAGTTTACCCGGTGGACGAGAGGGTCGCCTCCCACGCCTGCGGGTTGTGGGGGGAAAACTCTGACTGTTGTTTGTGCATATGCACCAAACAGGATTTCGGAGTATTCGGCCTTCTTGGAGACCTTGACTGGAGTCCTGCATGGGGCTCCAGTGGGGGACTCCATTGTTCTGCTGGGGGACTTCAACGCACACGTGGGCAATGATGGAGACACCTGAGAGGCGTGATTGGGAGGAACGGCCTCCCTGATCTAAACCAGAGTGGTTGTTTGTTGTTGGACTTCTGTGCTAGTCATGGATTGTCTATAACAAACACCATGTTCGAACATAGGGATGCTCATAAGTGTACCTGGTACCAGAGCACCCTAGGCTGAAGGTCAATGATCGATTTCATAATCGTTTCATCTGATCTGAGGCCGTATGTTTTGGACACTCGGGTGAAGAGAGGGGCAGAGCTGTCAACTGATCACCATCTGGTGGTGAGTTGGGTCAGGGGGTGGGGGAAGACTCTGGACAGACCTGGTAAGCCCAAACGTGTAGTGCGGGTAAATTGGGAACGTCTGGAGGAGGCCCCTGTCCGACAGACTTTCAACTCACACCTCCGGCGGAGCTTTTCGTGCATCCCTGTGGAGGCTGGGGGCATTGAACCAGAGTGGACAATGTTCAAAGTTTCCATTGCTGAAGCTGCGGCGAGGAGCTGTGGTCTTAGGGTCTTAGGTGCCTCAAGGGGCGGTAACCCACGAACACCGTGGTGGACACCGGTGGTCAGGGAAGCCGTCCGACTGAAGAAGGAGTCTTTCCGGGATATGTTATCCCGGAGGACTCCGGAGGCAGTTGCAGGGTTCTGAAGGGCCCGAAGGGCTGCAGCCTCTGCCGTGAAAGAGGCAAAGCAGCGGGTGTGGGAGAAGTTTGGAGAAGACATGGAGAAGGACTTTCGGTCGGCACCAAAGTGCTTCTGGAAAACTGTTCGCCACCTCAGGGGGGGGGGGGAACCATCCAAGCTGTGTACAGTAAGGATGGGACACTGTTGACCTCAACTGAGGAGGTAATAGAGCGGTGGAAGGAGCACTTTGAGGAACTCCTGAATCCGACTAATACGCCCTCTATGTTAGAGTCAGAGCTGGAGGATAACGGGGGATTGTCGTCGATTTCCCAGGCAGAAGTCACTGATGCAGTCAAACAACTACACAGTGGCAAAGCCCCGGGGATTGATGAGATCCGTCCAGAAATGCTCAAGGCTCTGGGTGTGGAGGGGCTGTCCTGGTTGACACGCCTCTTCAACATTGCGTGGAAGTCTGGGACGGTGCCAAAGGAGTGGCAGACTGGGGTGGTGGTTCCCCTTTTTAAAAAGGGGGACCAGACGGTGTGTGCCAATTATAGGGGTATCACACTTCTCAGCCTCCCTGGTAAAGTCTACTCCAAGGTGCTGGAAAGGAGGGTTCGGCCGATAGTCGAACCTCGGGTTGAGGAGGAACAATGCGGATTCCGTCCTGGTCGTGGAACAACGGACCAGCTCTTTCACTCGCAAGGATCCTGGAGGGAGCCTGGGAGTATGCCCAACCGGTCTACATGTGTTTTGTGGATTTGGAGAAGGCGTATGACCGGGTCCCCCGGAAGATACTGTGGGAGGTGCTGCGGGAGTATGGGGTGAGGGGGTCTCTACTCAGGGCCATCCAATCTCTGTATGACCAAAGTGAGAGCTGTGTCCGGGTGCTCGGTAGTAAGTAGGACTCGTTTCAGGTGAGGGTTGGCCTCCGCCAGGGCTGCGCTTTGTCACCAATCCTGTTTGTAATATTTATGGACAGGATATCGAGGCGTAGTCGGGGTGGGGAGGGGTTGCAGTTTGGTGGGCTGGGGATCTCATCGCTGCTCTTTGCAGATGATGTGGTCCTGATGGCATCATCGGCCTGCGACCTTCAGCACTCACTGGAGTGTGAAGCGGTTGGGATGAGGATCAGCACCTCTAAATCGGAGGCCATGGTTCTCAGCAGGAAACCAATGGAATGCCTTCTCCGGGTAGGGAATGAGTCCTTACCCCAAGTGAAGGAGTTCAAGTACCTTGGGGTTTTGTTCGCGAGTGAGGGAACAATGGAGCGGAAGATTGGTCGGAGAATCGGCGCAGCGGGTGCGGTATTGCATTCAATCTATCGCACCGTTGTGACGAAAAGAGAGCTGAGCCAGAAGGCAAAGCTCTCGATCTACCGGTCAGTTTTCGTTCCTACCCTCACCTATGGTCATGAAGGCTGGGTCATGACCGAAAGAACGAGATCCAGGGTACAAGCGGCCGAAATGGGTTTCCTCAGGAGGGTGGCTGGCGTCTCCCTTAGAGATAGGGTGAGAAGCTCAGTCATCCGTGAGGAGCTCGGAGAGAGCCGCTGCTCCTTTTGCGTTGAAAGGAGCCAGTTGAGGTGGTTCGGGCATCTGGTAAGGATGCCCCCTGGGCGCCTCCCTAGGGAGGTGTTCCAGGCACGTCCAGCTGGGAGGAGGCCTCGGGGAAGACCCAGGACTAGGTGGAGGGATTATATCTCCAACCTGGCCTGGGAATGCCTCGGGATCCCCAGTCGGAGCTGGTTAATGTTGCTCGGGAAAGGGAAGTTTGGGGTCCCCTGCTGGAGCTGCTCCCCCCGCGACCCGACACCGGATAAGCGGACGAAGATGGATGGATGGATGGATGGATATTTGAGATAACAAATACATTGCTATCCCTGTGGCTTTAAGCAGCTTGTCAGTTGAAAGGAAGCAGAATCTTGTTTTTATATATATATATATATATATATATATATATATATATATATATATATATATATAAATATTATTTTTGACATTACATTTTTTGGATTGTTTAGAAAAAATGAGAACAATAAAAACTAAAAAGGGATACAAACGAATCAATCTTGGTCTGTCATTGTACAGATGAAGAGAATTGTGGGATTTGGAAATGTACTGCATAAATAATTTAAACTATTATACCATCGTATTAACCTGTGCTGTATTAATGCCTCGCTCATGAGTGATGTAGCATACTTCATCTTTTTATTACTGCTTGTTACTGCTTTGCATGGTTGAACGGTGCAAGAAGATGGCTCGGGTCTGTGTTGCTTGGCTGGGTTTTGATGCTTGCATGGGTTCTTATACTGAATGGGGATACTCTTGATGTGTTAACTGTGTTAATGTCTTGCTGCTTCCTGTAGCCCTGCATGGCTTACTGAGAAAGCTTATTTGTTGCTCTAGCTGTCTGTATGGTGTTGACTTCTGTCTGTATAGTTTAACCTGTACTAATATCTTGTGGTTTCCTGTTGCTCTGGTCTAAAATCATCTGGCCCAAGGACTACAGTTGAAAATTAGCTGGCTGGCTAACACTGGCACATTTAAAGAAATGTTAATTATGTAATAATAATGTGTTGTCCTTTATAAAATTAAGAATAAGAAAAAAACACATAACATGTCACTGAAATAGTATTTTTACATGATTTCACATGACAAATACATTGGTTGATTGAGTCATAGTATTTTAATAGGACTTTTACTTTGAGGGAAACCTTTCTATTATGATAAATTGTGCAAACACCATAACTAAAGTGACAGAATGATCTTAAAGGAACACGCCGACTTATTGGGACTTTAACTTATTCACCGTAACCCCCAGAGTTAGACAAGTCCATTCATACCCTTCTCATCTCCGTGCGTGCAGTAATGCTGTCTGTTCCAGCATTAGCTTAGCCTAGCACAGATCCTGCAGGTGAATGGTTCCAGTAATCCTACTGCTCCAAATTGTGACAAAAGTGACAAAATAAATTTTATGTAAATTTACATGTTGTGATTTGTAGAGTCACAGCGTGTACACAAAACAGCGTAACATGAGACACAGCCGTCTTCTAACCGTAAACAAGCCGGGAACTATATTCTCAGGCAGGCTTGCTGTGAGCATATCACTCCGCCAAAGTACTATATTCTTCCGCCTAAGAATATAGTTCCTGGTTTGTTTACAGTTAGAAGACGGCTGTGTCTCATGTTACGTTGTTTTTTGTACACGCTGTGACTCTATAAAAATCTTTGTTGGCGTTATTTTGTCACTTATTTGGAGCAGTAGGATTACTGGAACCATTCACCTGCATGTTCTGTGCTGGCCTGATGCCGCTGGAGCCGTCAGACAGAATTACAGCACACACGGAGATGAGAAGGGTATGATTGACATGTCTTACTCTGGGGGTTACGGTGAATAAGCTAAATTCCCAATAATTCGGCGTGTTCCTTTAAACTCAAGGTCCACTTAAGAGATTATTCTTGTGCTTTCTTGTGCTTTCAATCCATGCGGCAACCCCCAGTGCTGAAAAATGAAGCCAACACGGAAGTGCCAAAAATTGCAGTTCATCGAGTGGCCACTCTAGGCTGGCTCCAAAAGGGAGTCAATCCCCATTAGTCTATATCCACAACGTTTCACGTCTGGGATTGTTCAGGTGCCACCGGAAATTCCGCCCGATGTCCCTCATTTCGGCCGGATGTCCGTCCCCTTCCTCTTCCTTTGTGTTGGCATTCTAAACTCTGGTGGATTTGTGAGGACTATGGTTAACTGCTCCTCAGATCTCTGCAGGGTAAATCCAAACAGCTAGCTAAACTATCTGTCCAATCTGAGTTTTCTGTTGCACGACTAAAACTACTTTTGAACGTACACGTTCCACCAAAACAAGTTCCTTCCCGAGGCTATTTTGCAGAGGCACGGTGACTCCGTCTGGCGCTTAGCGATGCCCAAGACGATTGTGATTGGTTTAACAAAATGCCAATAAACCAGAGCATGTTTTTCTCCCATCCAGGAATGCTGTGTGGGCTCGCCAGCCTCTACAGTGCTGTGGAGGAAGGTCCGGCAATGTGAGACAAATCCCCATAGATCTGCATGTTAAAATGCCCAACAACAGCAGAATTAAACATGTTTACAGCCTGGTACGAAAACGGTTTTGGTCACTAATTTCTGCCTTCATGACAGTCAAAGTTGTGCGTAATTAAGGGCGTTCCGCTTCGAGTGACAGACTAGAGGTTTCATTCAGCCCACCTCAGCTGCCTCCACGCTCCACATCTTGAGGCACTGCTAGGATGGCGACGGCTAAAATCATGGGGAACAGCCTACTTTGAGCTTCATTTTGGCTTTTCAGAAACCTATGGGTGACGTCATGGAGACTACGCCCATAATTGCAGTCTATTACAATGTTTCAATCTCACAGTATAAATTTAGAGGAAGAAGTGAAAGAGTAGAGAGCAAAAAGTGGGCCATGGCTGATGTCATGGAACAGGTAGAGGGGATCTTTTGATCTTTAATTTTTTATGGAAAAACTGATGAAGACTGAATACTTTTTTAATGTAAATAAACAATACAAATATGTGGGTTTAAAAAAAGCATTTACTGTGCAAATACTCTTTTGTTAAACCATTCAGAGGAATTCTGCATGATCAGCATCTTATTTGCATTGTCTCCCCTTTTATGTAGTCAGTAGAATACATGAAACTGGCAGCAAGAATCACAGGATTGCTCCATAGCGCTACTAAAACTTCATAGGGTACCTTTAACAGTCCAGCTGAAATCAGAATACACTTCACTAAGTGTCAGGAGACTCTGTCCACTGATTGTGTCTGTGTTTGGTTTAGTCGCAATCTGATAACAACAGGAAGTCAGTTCCAGTTCTGCCATTCACCAGCTCCGTGTGACCCTCTGACCCCGAGGGGAGCTCTATGTGTCCTCTTCCTTCTCGCTCTGCAAACGGCTCAGACAACAATACATTTCAACCATAATAAAAACACAGACTCAATGCTGTCAGTTGATTTCTTATGGACAGCTATTTCCACCTCCCTAAACTACTACACTGACATACAATGGTGTAAACTATGATTGAGAAAAGCCCATTGAAGGTCTTAAGCATGAAAGGTGACCCAGCCCTTACAGAGGATACGTTTCATAGTCCTGAGTCATAACAAGAATCATTATAAACACATTGTGGCTTCATGATGGATATAATCAGAAGATGATTGGATATGCACATCAAACTCTGTGGGTCGAACTATTTGTAAGGTGGTTAATACAATTAAAAAGAGTGAGAGAGTGCATACATATGCAGAGCAAAACTATGAAGCAAGATGCTGTAATGGCAGTTCTTTCTTATCTTGGCTTTGGTGCATTGTAAATCACAAAAGAAAACAACAGTGAAATTCATTTGTGTTTTCACAAAATAGGTGATTCTGGAAGCTTGGTGACATATAACTTTTAACAAAAATATTATGGTTTCACGGTATTGCAATTATAGCTTTAAAATGTATTAATTTGAAATGTCTGGGTAAACACTAGGGGTGCACCGATATTAGGATCGGATATCGGCCCCGATTATTGACAAAATAGCTGGATCGGGGATGGGAAAAATTAACAGATTTTTTTTTCTTCCGTCGCAGCACCGGGACCCCTGTTAACTGCGTACCCGTCTCACTCATGGTAGTAACTTAATAACACAACAATTAATAACCCACAACTAACTCTCTTTAAAAGGATAAAACACCATAGCATATAACAATTTGTGACTTAAACAGTTTCTAACACTAATAATTTTACATTTACAAATGTACACCGCCAAACGGCATGCTGGGTAACATTACAGCTGCTAGCCTAGCTAGCCAGGTAGCATAACAGTCTGTTAAGCTGGGAGAGGCTCTGGTCGCTACTGCACATTCAAGAACAGAGAAACAAGTTAGCTAGAGGATGAAGAAAGACCGGAGATACACCAGAGCAACGTGTGCTCAAGAGAGGAGCAGTCTGTTGTTCCAAAGTTTAAAGAACTGTCACTTGAAGCAAGCAGCGGAGCAACGTTATGAACGCAATCCACCTCCGGTCCCGCTACAGACCGTTGAGAAAGACGGGTTCAGAGCAATGATTAAAACTCTGGATTTAAGATGTCTCGCCTCGATGAAATACGTCCGCCAACCTGCTAACATTATTCAAACAGCAAAGGAGGCTGACAGCGGAGCTACGTTCAGTCGCCCACTACAACCACACTACAACAACCTCACTTATCTGTGGCCAAGGCAGTGTTTAGGCTATACAACTAGCTTACAACTATTTTGTTTTGAAAGGGAAACCATGTTAAAGTTGTTTGTATGTGTATTCATTCGATTTAAGTGTATTTTTACTATTTTGCAGTTTGCACAATAAAAATAGTTTAGCTTCTGTAACTGTTTCATGGATTCTCCTTCATATAACGTTATTGTATAATGTCGTGGAGCCAAACCCTTTAGTAATCAAAGCTTTTAGTAAACATGATGACATCAACATATTTTTGAGATATTCTATGTACTCCTGACAGTAGAATAAGCCATTATAAACCTATATAAAGGTGGTCCATTATTGAAGGCCCATTATTGTTATTTATTTACATTTAATTTAAGAAGTGTGATTACATTATATTTTTGATTTGAATGCACAAATGTTTTTTAAATAACAAATAAATAAGAATTCAATACATTACATCTATGTTATTTTGACTTAGTTAGGAAAGTAATGTTTAGTTGGGAAAGTCTGGTGCCTTTAGTCTCTTCCACATGGTGGAAGGAAGGTATAAGGTGGAAGGTATACAGTTTATTATTAATTCAACATCGGTATTGGAGCAGTATCGGGTATCGACAGATACACAAAGCCCTGGCATCAGTATCTGGACTGAAAAAGTCGGATCGGTGCATCCCTAGTAAACACACTGCACACTGGCAGGAAGAGGGGTTTCTAAACTTCACTTCCTGTCCTTGAAGACAGAAAAACAGCTTATACCACAGGAACGGTATGACAGAAAACTTTGGTGTTTTTGAAACTGTGACTTTTTGAAACTGCAGTATACTTTGAAACCAATAACCTGCCCTGGCCTACGTATGACTCTTGCTAACTAGGAGTACGTTATCATATTTAATTCAAGGGAACATATTTATACTATCAACTCCTGTCTCACATCAGACTGCAGAATATGCCTCTTTTGTAGGGCAATTAATACCACTTTTCTGTCTGTACGTTAAATATTAAGGTATAGCTAATAGGCTATTAGCTTAGCACAGTATATAGACAGGGAGGGGGGGGGGGGTAGTTAACCTTTCTCTGTCCAAAGTTTTTTTGTTATTATTTGGGCACTTTTAGGGCTTTATTGGCCAACACATTCTCACTCCCATCTTGTCAAAAAGCGACGCTTGGTCAGGTGCCTTTGGCGTTTGTTACTGAGGCAAAAAGTCCCCTTTACCGTCATATTGAGACGCGTTTGGTCAGGACTCTTGGTGTCACTTTATGACGCACTGGGTCGGGACGTACATTTAACTGATATGCAGCACAAGAACGGGAATGGTTTAGGAAAAGATGGTGGGTGGGGTTACAAAATGTACGTTTCAGTGACACGCGGGACAAGAACGGGACATGATCCCAGGTCTCCTGGGTGAAAGTCCTGTGTTGTTTGACCCATCCACCACCCAAACCGACCACCTTACGCAGATTTTCAGTCCACTTTTCGGTCGCTACCGTTGTCTCTCTTAATACTACTTCAGTCGGTGTCTGACACTGAGAGACACGAGTTAGGAGTGAGAATGTGTTGTATTGCAGGACAGCTTATGACAGTAAAGGGGAGGGAGAGGGGGAATGACACGCAGCAAAGGGCCACAGATCGGAAACGAACATGCGGCCGACTAAGGACTAAGCCTAATAGATAAAAATCCCAATACAATGTTTCAAATTCTGAAAAGTCCAGTGGGCCTACCGTATAATCAGTGACATTAAATCATATGTAATTGTATCTGTCTAATGATTATTCACTGGGAAACTAGTTTGTGCCTCAAATGGGATTTTAATATGCTGTAATACAGAAAAATAGCCCTGAACTAATTTAAGTATGTCTATGATAAAATAGAATACACTCTTTCTATTATTGAAAGTCATGAAAAGGAAAGTAGCTACTGTATGATATATGACAGCCTAACAACAATGGGATGTTGGTGAAATATTTTAGATAAGAATAGTGGTGAGAAACAGCAGAAACAATATTTGTGTGTACTCAGTGTTTTCCTATCATTATAAGGCTTAGGCGCAACACCCAAGCCAATTTAGGCACCCCCTATGCCAATTGAATGTAAGATTATTGTCAGCATCGAAACTAACTAAAGGTCTTTCTCAGATCTAATGGTTGTAGTTGGTCCCCAGTGGACTTCTTTAGCAAGTTTTGTCTTTAAGATTTTTGAGTGTTATTTATCATCTGCTCTAGCTTTTCCAACGTTTTAGACACAGATATGGTATTTTTTTGAATTGAAAAACCTAACATTTTGTTGAGGGAGGACCCATAAACCCCACCTAAGTCTTGGGAACGTAGGGGACCTAGGGAAAACACTGGTACTGATAATCTTCTGAATTTATTTATAATTTATTGCATCAATGATTTCTGTGCTCAGCTGTTTCCAGCAGGTCAAACTGCTGCCAGCTATGTGAATCTCAAAATGCAAATGATCGTCCTAATGAGCAAATACTAAAGACAACAACACTAATGTGCACATCATGAGGCTGGATCCAGGACGAAGAAGACTGTGGGAGGGACATAACATTCATATAGAGAGAAGGAGGATGTGTAAGCATTATTGAACTGTTCTTTTCTATAGACACATAATGTGTAATTGTAGCGGTAGAGACTACAGTACCCATAATGCAATGTAAGGGTTGGGGGGAACAGTAAACAGTTGTCGTTAAACTAACCCATGGCATCCCGTCTCATTTATTCATTATACATGGTGTCAGAGAGTGAAAAAGAACTCAATGTCTCCGTACTCAACTCTGCCAAAAGCTACGGAAGTTTCTCTCAGTGAGTAGATACATGAGGAGCAGTTTAGTAGCGGAAATTAAGTGCAGAAAACGACATACGATGTATGCTGGCGAACGCGGAAAAAGCCAGCGAGCCTAGCTGCGTCTGTGAGAGGCCTGACGGGAGACGCACACACGGGGAACAACGGGGGAAAAGACGAAATGGAGGTGGCAGCTGTACAAATATCACACCCAGATCCATTTGACTTCTCAAATCCACCTGAATGGCCGAGATGGATCAGACGATTTGAGAGATTTCGTGTCGCATCAGGATTAAAGGACAAACCCGATGAATATCAGGTGAATTCACTCCTATATACACTGGGAGATGCAGCAGAGGATATTTTGGGAGTTTTGCCATTGACTGACGAAAATAAAAAGATGATGATGCTGTTAAAACTGCATTTGAACAGCACTGTGTGGGCAAACACAATGTCATTTTTGACAGAGCCAAATTTAACATGAGATGTCAACAAGAGCTAGAGAGTGCAGAAGCGTTCATCACATCAGTGCACACGTTAGCAGATCACTGCAGCTTTGGTGTTCTTAAAGAAGAACTCATAAGAGACCGAATTGTGGTTTGAATAAAAGACAGGAGGTTGTCAGAACAGCTACAAATGGACTCAGAATTAACACTAGCAAAGGCAATACAAAAAGTGAGACAAAGCAAGACTATTAAGAGACAACAGACAATACTGCACAACAATGCAGTGGGAGGAGATCCCAAAATGAATGTGGACGCCATTAAAACAAACATGAAAAAAGGAAAAAAGTTCCAGTACACAGGACAAAAGATAAACAAAGGCCAAAGATCAGACGCTCATAGTGAAAAGGAGTGTGGCCGATGTGGAAAAGGACGCAAACATGCATGGAAGGACTGCCCAGCTAAAGATATGGAATGTCGAAAGTGTCACAAAAAAGGACATTATGTGGTAGCCTGCCGTGGTGGTCAGGCTGTACACACTGTCACACAAGACACATCAGACAGTGACGCGCAGGATTATGCATTCTTAGGTGAAGTTAATTCACAAAATACAGCACCATGGATGGAAAAAGTTCATCTGAATGGAAGGAAACCCAGAAAAATGAGTTCCCAATCATATTTCATGGCTCACCTGATCGGTTTCCTTTGCTCTTTCTTGTCAAGCAGATACTGGAAACAGCTACCAACGTTGTGTTCAAATGCTCTGAGCCATACAATACAGAACATCTTCTTTGTGGCGTTTCAACATTATGACTTAAAGAGTAAATTCAGCCTGGACCCTATTTTCTCATGCATTGGTGTCTTAGTGACTAACAGGAATCTTTGAAATTGGTCCAGTACTGAGCGAGAAGTCTGGCAGCCCCAAACCGGGCTGCAATGTAATCCTATGGGGCAAATGTGCATCGTCAATTTTCGTCCAGTAAAAGTTCTGTTTTTGACACTCAGATTGTTACTAAGTGTCTGACAGCATTATGGAAAGGATCTTTACAGAGAAGGACCTTTTGTTTTTGTCTTCCTTAAAAGAGTAAAATCCTTTCTGTTTAACTTTTGGTTAAACAGAAAGGATTTTACTCAGAAATGGCCATTGCCAAACCCTCCAGGCTCCATTTAAATAAACAATAATTTTAGCGTGTATAGAGCCAGCATATTTCCCCATGTAACTGGGTGAATTAAGGACTGTTTACTGCTTACAAAACAGATCTTAGTCTTTAACAAAAAAGTCTATCTCTGTATGGATCCTTTCCATAATGTTGTTAGACACTTAAATAATAATCTGAGTATGTCAGTGGAAACATGCACTTTTTGTGGACGTAATTGAGTGTGCGTAATTGCCCATTTACTTTATATTGTAGCTTGTTTCGCTGCTGCCAACTGCAACAGTCTTCTTAATACTGACCCAATGTCAAAGGTTGTTGTTCCCAGTCAGTCATTTACACATAAAAACATGGGAAGATAGGGTCCAGGTTTAAAAAAAAAAGAGAAAAAAAGTTACCCTCGGGTGTGCTCATGAACACACTTGATTCAGAAGAACGACTTCCCATCTTAGGAAATGTAACCATCCATGCAGCGCAGGAATGCACTATTGGCCTTGGCAAAAGGTCTTCACTCTCCAAGTGCCGTTACATTTATTTATTTGTTTAGTTAAAAGTAACAATGGAAGTCATTGGTTATGTTTCAGCCATGCTTTGTGAAACAACTGTGAAAACTAGAGAGAGTAGAACATTGTCTGGAAATGCTGGGTATTCCATATTGAACCTTTGCTTATCTTAGCATTGTGAATGGACGCAGTGCAAAACAACTACCTTTGCAGCTCTGTCCAAAATGAAAAATATACACCTGCTAACGCATCTCAAGTTTACTAATCATCATGTTGTATCTTCGTTATTCTGTAATAAATGGAAATATAAAAACAGCTATTAGTTGTTTAAGAGGGTGTGTACCCTTGTGCCATTTTACATTTGAGTACAATTGTCTTCTGATTTAATAGGGAAACATAATATTTTCATAATGATATAAGATGTAGAAGTATTGGCTTTATATGGAAATATGGTATCAGTATGGAGTTGAGCACCTGTCTCTGTTTTATTGTCATATTTTATCACATTCTTATACTTTCAATAGCCTCTCTCACATCGTGAACACATTTTGTTTAGTAAATCCCTTTTTCCTAAATCACAACTTTGGTTTGAGGCATGCTTTATTTACGGAGAGACACTACTTTTAACTGAAACATATCTCCACCAATCTTCCCTATAGTTGATTACCTACCTTAAAGTTTGTGTTGTTTTCAATCGCCACGCTTCCCAGCATTACACGCTAGTGGGCTGACCACAGCTTCACTGACCACTGACAAGCAAAGACAACAGGCTCCACCCTCCTACGATGGCTGCAGCTGATTGGCCAAACGCGTCACGTGGTGCTGGCTTCTCCGGGATTTCAAAACCGACCATAATGGCGGCTCGTACAGAATACAATCTCTTATTTTACGAAAATAGTTCATCGAAATGTGTTTCTGAAAACATTTTAAGTAATAAATAGGCCATGCAGTTGCTGAATCTGTCTTTATTTCAGATCGAACGGTCAGTTTTAAAGATTTTCGTCCACTTTCGAGAAACGTTGAGCCGAGCTGCCGGCTCCTCATTTGCAGTTTAAATATGCAAAAGAGGCATTATCTAATGCTAACTTTTGGTGAATTTAGGAAAAATCTACAGATAGAAATAGACATTAGCTGTGTTGGAAACTGTTCCCTTTACACTCACTCACTATTCCCTATATAGCGTTAATTAAATAGTGAACTATATAGGGAACAGCCAAACGAGATTTCGGACACTACACTGAAAGTACATCGTTGCGTGACTTGCATCAGGAGATGTTGTTTGTGTGACGGGAGGCGGGTGCGACCAGCATCATGTAAACAAACCGAAACTAAAATGCTTCTAATACGTCCCTGAAACAAAGTGAGCATCCAGAAGGATAGTAAAAGTTTGTATATTATATATGTTGTATATTACATTCCGTTGTTTAGAAACGAAAGCCCGCTCCATTTTTCCTTTTCAGCGGGTCCTTCGGCTTCTTCTTCTCCTCCGGGAAAACACAACCGCGTTGCATTGTGGGATACGGGAATAACATGTACACTCAAATTAGCAGTGCATTATGGATATTTTATAGTGGACTATATAGTGAATGAAATTCACCACGGAATGACAAAAATGGCAAACACACTATACAGAGCACTATTTCTGTGATAGAGAACGGTTTTAAACGCAGCTTAATCGAAGAAAAAATAAACACGTGGGCCACGTTCAGCCCAGACAAAACGTAGCGACACGTTTAAAAAAAAAAATGGGGGTACATCCTGTTGTGTGTGCAAGTGCTCTGCCTTTTTATAACCACAAGATTACAGACACGTCTCTGCTGATTGGGTATCACCTGTAACACAACCAATAAACCAGAGACACACCCACCAACCGATAGTAAACATATCTCAAAGCCTGTTGCACCGTTTCACACTGTTCAGAGGAAACATGTTGTTCAACCAGGAAACCGTAGCAACACGGTGCACACCGTTTTGAGATTGAACATGCTCCTGGTTACGTGTCGTAGTGTTTGGTTTAGGTTTTGCTGTGTTTCTTTCCTGTCTGATTGTCCTGTGTGCCTGTGCCGGTGCCGTCACCCCGGCAGTTGAGGCTGATCAGCTGTAACGAGGGAGAAGCAATAAGTTGCCACACAAAGCTGAGAGAGAGAGAGATCAGAGAGCTTCAGTGGAAGCCAAAGTTGAGCCAGTGAGCCAGTGAGCCAGTGTGCATAATGTCTGTGTGCAGGGTGCAATTTGTGAAAAAAAAAAAAAAAGAGGCGGGATGTTTTTTGATCATGCACAACAAAACATGCAAGAATTAAATTCCCCCTTTCGATACAATGGATATCGAGCCACTCAGCCAGCCATGCCTAAACACTTATTTATGAACTTCAATGGAAAATGATCTCAAAATGAAATAACACAACGCACTTTCAAGCCGGAGAACTGAGTTCGCCTCCCAGTGAATACAAAAGACGTTCACCCAGGAAACGTGTGTTCCTCGGGAGTGTTTTTAATCCAAACCACAATCTTTTTTCCTAACCTAACTACAGTCGTTTGGTGCCTAAACTGTCTTTGCAGCATGACGCTCACTTTTTCTCGGCTAAACTCAGCTACCACGGCCCCTGAAAGGACCGTCATCTGGCGGTACCCTGTACCCGGCTCACAGTCGCCTATTGCCGGCTAAACACAACTACCAACTGCTGCTGATATGACGCAGCTCTGTAGCCAACTTCACGGAGCTCTGTAGTGGCTATGTTATTTGGTCCATTGGTGAAGTAGCATTGATCAATTTGAGGAGGGGGGGTACATATACACATAATGCAGAGGCAGGGATAAATAGACCAGAAAGGGGGGGAAATCCTATGCACCCCCCCCCACCCAAATCACACCCTGGCTGTGTGGAAGCTGCGTGTGTTGCTTTAGAGTCGTGCTGTGAAGCTAATGTTTACTACGTTATTTTGTTAGGTAAAAACCTAGCCCTTTCGTTTACCTTTTTGTGAAATATTCGTCTTCTTTTAAGAGACAGCTTTCAGTTAGTTTAACAAGAAATTACAAACCCCAATTCCAGAGAAGTTGGGACGTTGTGTAATTTGTAAATAAAAACAGAATACAATGATTTGCAAATCGTTTGCAACCTATATTCAATTTAATACACTACAAAGATAATATATCTAATGTTCATGTTTTGCAAATATTCACTCATTTTGAATTTGATGCCTGCAACACGTTCCAAAAAAAGCTGGGACAGGGGTAACAAAAGACAGGGAGAGTTGAGGAATGCTCAAAAACACCTGTTTGGAACATTCCACACGTGAATGAGGTTAATTGGAAATGAGTAAGTGTCATGATTGGGTATAAAAGGAGCATACTTTTTATTTACGTTTTCCACAACGTCCCAACTTCATTGGAATTGGGGTTTGTATTTGATTTATCCTTTAACTGTTTCCGCCTTTCCCTTAGTTTTCCCTGGGTTTATTTAATTTGCTAGTGTTGTCTTCCCCTCCTAGACACAATAGGTACACACCGTAACACACCTAAATGAGTATTTTAGATGCTTCCTTCCACTAGGTCTAAGTTTATTTCATGTTTCTTGTTCATGTTGCGCAAACATTTGTTTGTACCAACGTGCATCACAAAGAACAAGCAACACACACATACATACACACACACACACACACACACACACACACACACACACACACACACACACACACACACAGACACACACACCTATCTATCAAGGTGGTTGTAAAAATGGAAACTAAACAGTAGTCTGAAAGAAGAAGCAAAATAGCCCCAAATCTCCTTTTGTGTTGTCCTTTTAAAATAAGTAACTAAAATGGTATTCAAATGTCTAAGAAAACAGTTTCAAAACTACTGGTGACACTCTGCAGTAGAAGTATGTGCTGCAGTTATAATGTAGATGTTTGACCAGCAAACCTATAAACAAAAGCCCAACCACGTGCATTATTATATATTGATTTGGCTGCTGTGTGGGAGACATGGATCAACAGATGTAATAAACCACCTCTACCTCTCTGCTGCACAGTTAAGAGACTGAAGTGCACTGAGATTGAAGTTCTAAGCACAAGCCTCCCGTGGTCATGACAGAGCATTTCAAGTCAAGTGCACATTATTGTCTGCTCAATACAAGACAATAGCTAATAAACATTGACTGTGCGGGCTGATTGTGATTGGTTAAAGACGTGCACCGCTGGCCAGAGGTATAAGAGAGAGACCCATTACAAACTAGAAGGCAATAAAGTGAGCTCATTTATTCCTAACAGCCTAAGTACCCTCAGCAATGGGTCCCCTGCTGGAAATTTGGGTCGATGGAGAAGCAGTAATTACACTTCTGTCTAAGTGTCTTAATGTGACTGCCTCCATTGTTTACTTTTCTGTCTCTTACAAAACACTGGCTGACAGATCATTTTCATTTCCAACCAAATCTGTGAGTGTAGGTGTGTATCTGTGTCGCCACATGCATGTGCATGAGTGTGTGGGTGTATTTTTTTTTCAAAGATAAAGCAATGTAATGGCATCATCAGTAACACAATTTGTTTGTTGACTCTACAGCAAAGGCTTAAAAATGTGTTGTTGTGCTGACATTTACGGTAAGCGTATTTTGCGTATTCCGCTATTCCGGTGCTCCCGTGTCACGGACGCTAGTTTGCTGCTCCAGCAAAAACGTACTCAACTCTGCTTTATTGTTTAATTTAGCGGCTAAGTGCCTGGATTGCATTTAAACTACACTAGTTCTCAAGCACTTATAGTCCTCTTCTCTTACAGCGACTGCCTCACACAATTGTTAAAACGCTGTTAGCTACTTTAGCTTAGCCATTAGCAATGGTTAATTCCTCTCCCTCACTTGCTCTCTCTTCCTCTGTGTGTCAGATGTTTAGCTATTCCTCTGCCTCCTTTAGTGATAAAGATATATGTAATAAATGTAGTTAATTCGCTGCTCTGGAGGCGAGGCTTAGTGAGTTTGAGGCACGGCTCTGCACCATGGAATCAAAATCATATGCTTCCATAGCTAGCCAGCGCTCAGTAACTGGTGCAGACCAACATACTGTAGCTTCTGTTAGTAGTCCCCCGGCTGGCCCCGAGCAGCCGGGCAAGTGGGTGACTGTCTGAGAGAAGCGTAGCGCTAGCTCTAAACCGGGAGCGCACATGGTGGCGGTTGCTCTAAACTGGAGCCTATGGCTAACAACCAACATCTTCGCCTTTCTAACAGTTTCTCCACACTCAGCGATACACACGCTGAGAAGCCAACTCTTGTTATTGGAAGCGCTATACTTCGGAATGTGAAGTTGGCAGTTCCAGCGGCTGCGGCTGTGTGCGTTCCTGGGGCCAGAGCGTGCAATGTAGAATCCTATCTAAAGCTGCTGGCTAAAGATAACCGTAAATACTAGGGGTGATACGGTTCATGAAAAAACATCAGAACCGCTCGGTTCGCTAATCTCGGTTCGGAGCGTGTGTGCGCCGCACGGTTCGTCAGTACACTGTTAATGTGCACTAACCACTTACTGCTGTAGTGCCCACTTTCGACAACTACAGTATGTTAAAACACTTACTGGACATGACGAGCGGGATGAGCGTGACGAACGCAACACATGGCAGCTGATTGGACGAACACGTCACATGGATCTTGCTGCTCCCGAATTTCAAAACAGACTTTAATGGCGACTCGTTCAGAATACGTTCTCGTATTTTACGAAAATAGTTTACCAAAACGTGTTTCTGAAAACATTTTAAGCGAGAAATAACAACCTAATAGGAATTAAAACTACCAATGCAATGATAGAACAGAATAGGAAAATTAGATGTGGACTATTAAATATTAGATCTCTATCTTCTAAAGCAGTACTAGTAAATTATTTGATATCAGATAATCAAATTGATCTATTCTTTCTTACTGAAACATGGCTGGGCCATGAAGAATATGTTAGTCTAAATGAAGCCACTCCTCCCAGTCATATTAATACTCAAATTCAAAGAGGCTCTGGCCGAGGAGGGGGAGTTGCAGCCATCTTTGATTCAAGCCTAAATCCTAAATTAATTTGTTTAATCCTAAACCTAAACAAAATTTTAACTCGTTTGAAAGCCTTGTTCTTAATCTACTACATCCAACATGGAAAACACTAAAGCCAATTATATTTATTGTTTACCGAGCTCCAGGTCCATATTCTGAATTTGTATCTGAATTCTCTGAGTTTTTATCATGTGTATTCCTTAAATCAGACAAAGTACTTATTGTAGGTGATTTTAATATCCATGTGAACGTTGACAATGATAGCCTTAGTATTGCTTTCAACTCACTACTAGATTCAATTGGTTTTAGTCAGAGTATGTATAAGGCCACTCACTGTTTTAACCACACCCTTGACCTTGTGCTGGCATATGGCATCGAAATTGAAGATTTAATAGTATTTCCGCAGAATCCTTTATTATCAGACCATTCTCTAATAACTTTTGAATTCTTACTACCCGACTATACGAAATTTAAATATAAGCTTCTACACTAGATGCCTATCTGACAGTGCTATAGCTAAATTTAAGGAAGACATTCCAATAGCATTTAATTCAATGCCGTTCCTTAATATAACAGGACTCTTATGTTAACTTTAGTCCCTCCCAAATTGATTTTGTAGACGGTGCTACGGCCTTGCTACTCACTACTTTAGACTCTGTTGCTCCTCTCAAAAAGAAGATGATTAGGCAAAGGATACTAGCACCTTGGTATAACTGAAACTCGCAAATTAAAACGAACCTCGCGAAAACTTGAAAGTAAATTGTGTTCCACTAAATGGGAAGAATTTCATTTAGATTGGCAAGACAGTCTGAAAACATATAGGAAGACCCTCAGAAATGCCAGATCAGACTATTACGAGTCACAGCTCTATTGAGCCATCTATTCCTATAGCTCTGAGTAGTGACAACTTCATGAGCTTCTTTAATGATAAAATTATAACCATTAGAGATAAAATTCATCACCTCTTACCCTCAACTTCTAGCGGTTCACCTTTTAAACGCATTAAAGAACGACAAGACCTGACATATACTTAGACTGCTTTTATCCTATAGACCAACAATTAATGTTAAAGGTCTCTTCAGCTAAGCCATCTACCTGTCTCTTAGACCCCATCCCAATGAGGCTACTAAAAGAAGCGTTACCTGTGGTTATCACTTCATTATTAGATCTGATAAATATGTCCTTTATTAACAGGTTACGTGTCATTTAAAGTAGCTGTGATAAAACCTCTTCTGAAAAAACCCACCCTCGATCCTGAGGTCTTAGTCAACTACAGACCTATATCGAATCTGCCCTTTGTCTCCAAGATCCTTGAGAAGGTTGTCGCTAATCAGTTAGGTTACTTTCTACATAGCAATAGTTTATTTGAGGACTTTCAGTCAGGATTTAGAATGCATCATAGCACAGAGATAGCACTGGTGAAAATTACTAATGACCTTCTAACTGCTTCAGACAAAGGACTTGTCTCCGTACTTGTCTTACTAGATCTTAGTGCTGCAGTCAACACTATTGACCATACCATCCTGTTACAGAGACTGGAACACTTAGTCCTATTTATCTGATCGATCTCATTTTGTTGATGTTTAATGAAGAATCCTCCAGGCACACTAAAGTTAGCCATGGCGTTCCACAAGGCTCAGTGCTTAGCCCAATTCTATTCACCTTATACAGTGCTGCCTCTAGGCAATATTATAAGGAAACACTCAATTAACTTTCATTGTTATTTGGATGACCCCCAATTATACCTATCAATTAAGCTAGACGAAACCAGTCAGTTAAGTAAACTCCAAGCATGCATCAAAGATATGAAATCATAGATGACTTACAATTTTCTGATGTTAAACTGAAGTGATTGTGCTGGGCCCTAAACACCTCCAAACCTCATTATCTAAAGATATAGCTACTCTGGATTAGCCTGGGTAAACCCTGACGAACTTCCGGCAAATTTGAGATTTTCTCTGCAAGTCAGTCTGGCGAAGAGCCCACTCAAACCCATTTCCAATGTCCCCAAAATCGAGGCACCAATCACAACCGCTGAGGCGGGCTTTACACCAATCGCAACTGTTGAGGCGGGCTTTACGCGACGATGATAGCGCAGCAACGGCGAGCAGCTTTTTGTTTACATTCAACATGACGGCTACCGAAGCGCAGCGTCACCTGGATCGTTGGTCTGATTGGTTGGACTATCCAGTTGCGCCCAGAGGCATTTGAGCGGCATCCATTGGTGACGCCCCTTTGGAAATGAACTGTCAATGAACCTTTCCCAGACCCACTCTTAGTTACAACTAAGAAGGGTCTGGTGTCAACCAGGCTAACTCTGGATGGTATTTCCCTGGCCTCCAGCACTACTGTCAGAAATCTAGAAGTTATTTTTGATCAGGATACATCCTTTAACGCCCACTTAAAACAAACAAGAAAAAAAACAACAGCCTTTTTTCACCTTCGTAACATTGCCAAAATTAGGAACATCCTGTCTTCAAAAACCCTATGAGCCAACGAGGAAAAGTTGAAGTTACCCTGCCTGGAGGAAGCCCGGGGCCCCCTGTCTGGAGCCAGGCCCAGATGGCGGGCTCGTCAACGAGTGCCTTGTGGCCGGGTTTGCCATGAAGCCCGGTCGCGCACAGCCCGAAGAAGCAACATGGCAACTCCCTCTCCATCCCATGGGCCCACCACCTGTGGGAGGAACTGCTGGGGTCGGGTGCACTGCTACATGGGTGGCAGTGAAGGTCAGGGGCATCGACGGACCAGACCCGGGCAGCAGACGCTGGCTCTGGGGACCTGGAATGTTACCTCTCTGTGGGGGAAGGAGCCTGAACTGGTGCGCTACCGGTTAGATCTGGTAGGGCTTACCTCTACACACAGTTTCGGCTCTGGAAGCATACTCCTGGATAGGGGTTGGACTCTTTTCTTCTCCGGAGTTGCCTAGGGTGTGAGGCGCCGGGCGGGTGTGGGGATACTCACAAGCCCCGGGCTGAGCGCCGCTACATTGGAGTTTACCCCGGTGGACGAGAGGGTCGCCTCCCTACGCGGGTTATGGGGGGGGGAAAACTCTGACTGTTGTTTGTGCATATGCACCAAACAAGAGTTCGGAGTATTTGGCCTTCATGGAGACCTTGAGTGGAGTCCTGCATGGGGTTCCAGTGGGGGACTCCATAGTTCTGCTGGGGGACTTCAACGCGCACTTGGGCAATGATGGAGACACTTGGAGAGGCGTGATTGGGAGGAACGGCCTCCCTGATCTAAACCAGAGTGGTTGTTTGTTGTTGGACTTCTGTGCAAGTCATGGATTGTCTATAACGAACACCATGTTTGAACATAGGGATGCTCATAAGTGTACTTGGTACTAGAGCACCCTAGGCCAATGATCGATTTTATAATCATTTCATTTGATCTGATGCCGTATGTTTTGGACACTCGGGTGATAGAGGGGCGGAGCTGTCAACCGATCACCATCTGGAGTTCAAATACCTTGGGGTCTTGTTCGCGAGTGAGGGGACAATGGAGCGGGAGATTGGTCCGAGAATCGGCGCAGCGGGTGCGGTATTACATTCAATTTATCGCACCGTTGTGACAAAAAGAGAGCTGAGCCAGAAGGCAAAGCTCTCGATCTACCGGTCAGTTTCCGTTCCTACCCTCACTTATGGTCATGAAGGCTGGGTCATGACTGAAAGAATGAGATCCAGGGTACAAGAGGCCGAAATGGGTTTCCTCAGGGGGGTGGCTAGCGTCTCGCTTAGAGATAGGGTGAGAAGCTCAGTCATCTGTGAGGAGCTCGGAGTAGAACCGCTGCTCCTTCACGTCGAAAAGAGCCAGGTGAGGTGGTTCGGGCATCTGGTAAGGATGCCCCCTGGGCGCCTCCATAGAGAGGTGTTCCAGGCACATCCAGCTTGGAGGAGGCCTCGGGGAAGACCCAGGACTAGGTGGAGGGATTATATCTCCAACCTGGCCTGGGAACGCCTCGGGATCCCCCAGTCGGAGCTGGTTATTGTGGCTCGGGAAAGGGAAGTTTGGGGTCCCCTGCTGGAGCTGCTACCCCCGCGACCCGATACCGGATAAGGGGGCGAAGATGGATGGATGGATAGATGGATGGACTGTCTCAATAACTAGTCCATGCATTTGTTACTTCCAGGCTGGACTATTGTACTATCAGGATGCTCAAATAAAAACCTTAAGACTCTCCAGCTGATCCAGAATGCTGCAGCGCATGTTCTGACAAGAACTAAGAAAAGAGATCATATTTCTCCTGTATTAGCTTGTCTGCATTGGCTTCCTATAAAATCCAGGATTGAATTTAAAATCCTTCTTCTGACCTACAAAGCTCTAAATGTTCAAGCACCATCATATCTTGAAGAGCTCATTGTACCTTATTGCCCCACTAGAGCACTGCGCTCCCAGAACGCAGAGTTCCTTGTGGTTCCTAGAGTCTCTAAAAGTAGAATGGGAGCCAGAGCCTTCAGCTATCCTCCTGTGGAACCAGCTACCAGTCTGGGTTCGGGGGACAGACACCATCACCACATTTAAGAGTAAACTTAAAACACTCCTCTTCGATAAAGCTTATAGTTAGGGAGTGAGGAGTTGCAGCGTTCAGCCAGACTGGCGGGGGAGGGTGTGTGTCTGCAGACGCGGCATCCCTTCTCTTCTCTGCTTCTCTTCATAGTCGTCAGATTCATCTACCATATAATCAATGATATAATCAAAGTAGAGGGAGGCAGGCCAGTACAGCCCGATCCAGCAGGAGAGAGTTCTAGCCCGACCAGGCCCCTCTCTCTTAATTATGCTGTTATAACTGTTAACTGTACTAGGGCTGCAACTAATAATTGATATTATATGATATACTCAAAGATATTCAGTTTACTGTCACTGAGGAGTGAAGGAACTAGAAATATTGACTTTTAAGAAGCTATATATTTACTTTTTTTCCATAAATAATTACACAAATTGATGACTCGATTATCAAAATAGTTGCCGATTAACCTAATAGTTGACACTAATCTATTAATCTTCACAGCTCTAAATGATACTGATAAGTATTCATCAAAATCTCATTGTGAAGGCACCAATAGTCAACCCTACAATATCATCACAATAGTGATATCTATTTTTCTCCATATTGCTCAGCCAATTTGTGCAGTTGACCAATTGCAAACAGTCCTGACAGTGCTGATCTTTGAGGAAATAGAGAAGAAGAAGAAAGCGATCATGTAATGTAGCGCACCATCTTTCCATCCTGGTCCAGTTCGCAGTTCGAAGCAAGCTAAGCAATATAGCCCAGATGTTCTTTTCCCTATAAACTCTTGCTGGGGGATATTACAAGGCCAGATGGGCTATGTAATCCCTCCAGTATGTTCTGGGTTTTCCCCCGGATCTCTGCATCTGTATCAGATTCCCATACCACCTCAACCGGCATTCAGAGAAAAAAGGAGGAGTTTGTTCTAGTTCCTTTCAAATTTCTGAGCTCCAGAAAGACACAGTTTGTACAGCCATCGTTGACTTGAATCCGAATAACACTTGTGAGCAAGACCCCAAGATACCGTGGCCTCAGACTTAAGATTCTTTAGACTCTCACAAACCACTTTAATGTTAACTTGCTTTGCTGGTATATAAACTGCTCTAAAAAAAGAGATGTCACGGTTTGAAGTCAGTCATGAGACAGGAGTCGATGGTACAACAATGTTGCTTCAAATTAACACACACATCAGTACATACAAGAGCTAAAAGTAACTACATTACCAAGCTTCCACCACCATCTATTTCACGAGATATGTGAAAATTTCACCATGTCACTCTCTAGTGTGACTGAGCACTCAGGCCCGTGCAAATCAGAATGACTATGGATAAGGAATTTGTGAGGAGGAAGGAGCTAAGAGCAGAAACACTTCTTCATATAGAAGGGAGCCACTTGAGGTTCAGGCGTCCTTATCAGATACTTGACGGCTTCCTGTGGAGGACAGAACCAGAAAACACTGAAGGGAGTACAAATCCTATCTAGCCTGTGAACAATGAGGGATTCCCCCAGGAGGTGCTGGAGGACAGTGGTGAGGAGAAGGACGTCTGGGCTACTTTGATAAGCTTGCTACCATGTGACCAAGAGCCAGATAAGCAGCAAGAAATGGATGCATGGATGGATGGATGGATGGATGGATGGGATTAAATGAATACAGCAAAACCCTGTGCAGAGACAAATGACTTTTAAGTTGGGGGTTCAATGGAAAACCTTGTTCAAGTGTCAGAATTGGGTTCCATTTCACTTGGGTCAGTTTATACTCAAAAGGACTCAAAAGTTTAGAATCATGGATGGGTCTTTCTCAGAGAGACCTACCAGGTGCAAGGTGTCAAAAATGGAAAACTTGAATCAACCAGATTTCTAACAATTCCTTTAAAGTTAATGGCATTTTGTCAATACTTTTTAAAACAAAAAAAAGAAGTGTTTTCAGCAGGATAACATATGTCAGTGCCTTCCCAAACTGATTCATATGACCGATTCATTTCCACCACTTTGTTAAGGTTTGGTAAGATTAAGGCATATCTACTTTCACAGCCTTACTAAAATGACTTGATTACGGTTAGGAAAAGATTAAGGACATAATGAGGTCAAATGAACAATTATGGAAATAAGAAAGAAAACTGGTCTACCGTATCAAATGGATCCATCCACCCCAACCTGCTCCCTAGGAGGTTTTGATTCACTATAGTCTGGATCAACGGAAGTACATTTCCAGGATAAAGCCTGAAATCAGGCCTTGCACCTGAGCTAGCAAGCCCCAAGCTGAAAAGTTTTGAAGAAAATGTGTATAGTGCAAGGCCTGCTTGGTTATTTTGGTGAATGATTGTAAAGATTTACAAATATGTTTATGGCATTGACTCTCTAACTGGTAAATTTTTTGGACCAATTGGCAGGGATTGCTCTGGACAAAGTACAAATTACGTTTAACCATGTATCCAGCTAATTTAAATGGCTCACATTACTATATTGTGTGAACAGTTAACTTCATTTAATATTGTATCTGGTGTTTTCTTTTGCGGGGTGCAAATGTTCCACCAAAACAAGTTCCTTCCCGAGACTATTTTGCAGAGCCACCGTTGCGGTGTCCGGAGTTTAGACGATTGTGATTGGTTTAAAGCAGGGGTTCTCTATCTTTTGGAAGCTGGGCCCCCCCAAAGCTGGTTCATTGCAGTTCAGCACCCCCGCCCTCCTCCATATTCTTGGCTAAATGTCTGATAAACATCCTTGATTTGTGCACGATTGCGGTATTTCGTTTTGAGTGCAGTCATTTTTGAGAATCCTGCCTCACACAAATATGCCGACGCAAAAGGGAGGAGAATCTTCAAGGCGACGTCACAGAGTTGAGAGTATTCCTGCATCATTGCTGCCTAGAATAATGAAAGAGGGCAGGAGGTCAGTGGCGTAACGAGCCAACACTGGGCCCCTATGCAGGATTATTAAGGCGGCCCCCCTACTACATCACGTGATGACGGCGCAATGTCCACAAGTAGGCTACCATGAATAAGACTGGATAGGATCATAGAGACACTGTGTATAAGAGATGAGTAGACTGACAAAATCAGGAGTAGCCTACACGCACCACCACAACAACAAAAAAACACTGGTGAATGCGCACCATAACACATGAAAAAACACACAAGGGCAGTCCTTCCAGGATTTCAAGGCCTTTTTTGAGATTGTTGCGGCCCAAAATGCCTGATTTCACGGGAGCTTTTGTTAAAAATTGTGATAAAAGTTGTTGTTTTGTATGTGTGTTGCAATGAAGTTTTTTTTATAGTTCTTTAAAAATAAAAAGGAAACTTGTTTTGGGGAGAAAAATAATTATTACTATTAATTAATTACTTTGGGCTGAGATTCCCTAGGAACCTTACTAAAAAGGCTCAGGATGCAAATGTTGGTATAATATGAAAATGGCTGGTGGATTTGAGACAAAAAATAATTTATTGAATGAATTAAATATGTCACTGTCAGTGGCTTGTTGATCTTTACATTGTTAGTTAATGTCCTATCCTGTCCACACACACGCACATTCATACGGATTCATAAAGTACTTATTGGACTTTAACTTATCATTGCACTTACAATAACGAGCGTAGCTGTCCTCAATTTAGGTCATTGTGTCGTCTCATCTGCGTTTTTTCCTGCATTCACCGGATCCACTTGTCCGTGCGACGCTTCTGTCACGCCGCGTTCCATTATATTCCTATGGGTGACGTCAAGTGACTTCAACGTGCACGCAAAGCATTCTGGGAAGGCGGCGCTACATTTGAGAAAATGTTGCGCGTCAAAAAGCTGGCTGATGCCCAGCTTTATGCAAATGAATCCGTTGAACGCGACGCGACTATCCAATAGAAGTAGAGCACAGGGGAGACGGGGGGAACGTGGGATCCCTTTTCTGCTAGACGTTGCATATTAAGGTCTGGCTAAACCACACAAAATGCTAAATTGAGGAACGCCCATCAACGTACAAATGAGGGGAGGAGTCGCGACACGGCGCGTCAGTCGTGTCGCAAAAGTGGATCTGTACCGTGTGTGTGTGTGTGTGTGTGTGTGTGTGTGTGTGTGTGTGTACGTGCGCGCGTCAGTTGCGGGGGAAATGGAGCAGCAGCCCCACCCGCTGCAGAGAGCAGACAGTATTGAAACAGCAGCCGCTTCAGTGACTATATAATGAAAAAATGTTCCAGCGTACATTGATGTTAAAATGTACACATATTGGCAGTACAGTCTGAAATGTTTTGCGCGGTCTTTCGCTGTACGTTTTGTTGGTAAATGTGAGATGTTCGAGTCACACACACACACGATCGTCTTCATAACAGAAACAAGGAAATTAATTTGACCCGTTCTCACTCCCGCTTGGTCAGTGGCTGTTCTCTCATTGCTGACAGGTGCTCAGACGCTGATTGAAATAGAGAGGAGAAGTCATGTGACGTGCCTGCATCAGTGATAAAGTCTGCAAGGCTGGGGAACATGTCGCAGTCCCCTCGACTGCCATAGGTCAAGTTTTTGTGTGAAGGCGTCCACTCTGTCTGCAAGGAGCAAAATCAGAGTTTATATGAGGAGTGGTGTGTGTCTCCTCTCTGCTCTGACTGCAGGCTGGGACTGCTGCGCGAGGCTACTGAGAGACTGACCGCCTGGGAGGGCTTTTGGACGGTGGAGGGGCTCACGGCAACATCCGCTGCTCGTTGAGCACAGTAACTGCAGAGTGATACGTGCTTTCGAGTCTCCAAACACCACAAAAGTCTCCAATAACACCAGTAAAAGTCGATAGATTAGTTTTTGACAAAAGTCGCCAGGAGGATGATTTGTTTTAACATGTTTTTTTTGGGGATTTTTTTCCTCCCATCCTGTAGCCCCAGGGGGGCGGGCCCCACCGGTTGAGAACCACTGGTTTAAAGAAATGCAAACAACCCAGAGCGTTTTTTCCCAGAATGTATGTGTGGTTTAGCCAGACCTTACTCCACAGCGTTGTGGATACTGTCTTTATCAGCAGGAGGT
Organism: Perca flavescens; assembly: GCF_004354835.1. Taxonomy (NCBI): domain Eukaryota; kingdom Metazoa; phylum Chordata; class Actinopteri; order Perciformes; family Percidae; genus Perca; species Perca flavescens. The sequence continues at coordinate 31,478,924 of NC_041344.1, forward strand.
TGCTCAGTTGCCATATGGGTTTCAACCACTGATTGAGATGTAGCTAAAAACTCAGAGTTATGAGTTGAGATTTACTTCAGCCAAACTGCTTTTTCCAAGGTGAAGAATAAACTTTCTTGTCAGGTAAGCACAGGCCATTACGAGTATGACTAGTGTTGCAGATTATTTTGTGTCTCGGATATGGGTTCAATCACTGTTGTGCTGCATCAATTGACAAAAATAGAGCAACAGATAAAAGATATGTGGATAATGATGATTCAAGTAGTGTTATTATCTTTGTCTATGAAAACGGGACATATTTTACTATAAATCTCTCCAAAAAGGAAGCAGTACTGTTGGGCACAAGCAAAGTAACAGCGCTGCCATCGCACTGCTTTTTTGACAGCAAAATCAACTTTCTCCTCATCTTTTGCCACTAATCCATCACCTCAGCCCTCACCTCCTTAACCCGCCTTTAGTCTTCCCAGTCCTGTCCGTGATGAACTATTGAGGCAGAAGTCTGGTGTTTGCTGTGAGGGGAGCTGCCCATCAATCAGGCGGGCTTCTCTGTGGCTCTGGGAGGGATTACTGGGCATTCAAGCGGCTTCACATGGTGAGCCATAGCCTGTCTGATCAGAGAGGCACTCGCCTATCTCCCCACCTCACCCCCTGGGCCTATGATTTCACAGGGATTAGCACACAAAGTTGCCTAATCTCTCCCTCCACTCTCTGTCTATTGATGGCCTTCTTCAACATAAACGCACAGATACTGGCAATCACACAATCGCACACATAGAAACATGGTGAAATGCAAAGACAATGAAATAAAATTACAGAACATATAATCAACAAATTGTGCAGAATACTTACTGAATACTTTTTTGTAATGCCGAACTTACACCAAATAACTTTTCAAGTGGACTAATGTCGGAAAGAAATCCTGAGAGTCTTGCTGGAGTTGGAGCCCTCCCTTCGTCTTAATTGTAAGGTGGTCATTAAACTCAGTCCCAGTCTTCTTCCCGTCTGGACATTCAAACGTGGTAGTGAAATTAAATCAAGTGTTTGGTGTTTTAAGCCCCCAACGTCGTCTTCCAGGCAGCACTGCATAGAAGGCACTATGGTCGCAACCCTGCCTTGAAGTCAACGGTGGGAGCTTAAAACACCATTGAGCGTTAAATCATGTGAACATTGTCAACAACCAATGGGTGTGCTTCCTCCAGTGCCAAACAGGAAGCAGCAAACGGCTAGAGCCAGTGGTGTTTATGGTTGCTATGGCACTGAACTAAACTAAACTAAAGAGGTAAAGTTGCCGGTTTTCGCTTCGCTGCTTGGCCTCCAATAAAAGAATCCTAAACCGGAGAAACTGACTGCAAAATAATGGCATTGCTCTAAACCTGTTTGAGTCGTGATTCATTCGGATTTTTAACAAGACTCTTTAAATTAACTCACGGATCAGTTGAGTCCTACTACAATTCAATCTAAAATGATAACCGTGCCACACACAAACCTCTTGCAACATTAGCTACTACTAGTCCTAGCCATCTTAGCTGCCAAAAGCTTTATAACTTACAATTTCGTAAGCAACCACAACTCCACAAATCAACTCAAGTGAGTGAGCAGAGAGACAGTCAGAGACACAACTTCCCGACCCACAGACTCAGAGGTGGAAACATTGCAAGCTTGCAGACCACTCGAGAACTCACGAGCCCTCGGCGACCCACAAGTCCTCAATGACTCGTGAGTTGTTGATTCTAGCGCAAGTCAGTCAATTGCGCGACTTAGCCGGCTATGAGTGGATCTGTAGCAAACGAGTGAGTGAAGCCTCTCATTGAGCTCAGGGTAAAGTAAATCAACAAAAGCCATTCTTTCACTTCTGAAATAACATACGATGTTGTGCACGTAGCTTAGCTAGGCCTACTGTCTGTTTTTTTTTGTATAAATGTAGTATGTTAAAATGCAATTAGGTTGCCTCGGCTCGCCTATAGATCAATACTGTCTTAAGTGACTCGCACAACCCGGATCAATTTAGTGAGTGATTCAGAATAACCCAACTCCTTAAAAGGAATAGAGTTTGCCAGGCCTACATTTCCCCAACGTTTCTTATTGTTTTGATTGAGGGGCCGCTAGCAGCAGAAAATTCCATATTGTACAGTTGAGTGAAAAGTTTTAATTCCTGCATTTTCTTAACATCCATGTTGTAGCTTTCCATCTTCTTCTTCTTCCCTGCCTTTGCTGGTGCGATTCAGCATATCTTGTCACGCTCCAGCCACCTGTAGTGGATCAGTGGAAAAATGTGACACAATTGGTAGGAGAGTGTATTGCATCACTTGTAAGAGACACACAAAATGGGGACCCTTTGATAGAAAAACTACTCGATAATGCTTCTAAAGGTCTAGAACACCACAGGGAACCATTAAAACCTGTGCACACTGACAACCAGCAGCACAGCCGGAGTCTCTACACAGAAGTACTAGGCGGATGGATAAATTGCTGTTTGTCAAGATATAGTTCCAGCACTAGGCACTGCATTTGACCTCTGCATTTCCTAAAATGTTGAACTATTCATCTAAGCTTTTCCTTTAAAAAAGAACTTCAAAAGAAACAAAAGCACTAAGTGTTTCCTGAAATGTTTTTTTTTAATATCTTTAGGGTTGACTCTATTAACTCAAATAATTCCTTAATCTGTTGACTCTAGGTCTTTGTAATAGCACACATCACATAAAAAAAAAGCACAGATGTAAATCAAAAGAATAATATTGGCTGAATTCCATTCAGCTCCTTCAGTTTCAGGATCCTGGTATTGTTCATGCTGGCTCACTGTCACACTGTCATGGTTTACTGGGACACTTGAATAGAACCAAGCTATTGTTAATGTCTCAGTAACACCTGTGGTTTTCCTACAGTGGCAAGTGAAAATGTCTGCTGTGAAAAGGCCATGTGAACAAACATAATTAACAAGCTTCTCACTAAAGTTATCTACGAGTTAGATTTACTTTTTTTAACATCTTCTTTTCCCATGTTGATTAAGCAACATAACCCTATCTTTTTCAATCCAATTCTGCCTCATATTTGTTTAATTTTTTACCAGTTATTGATTTGTTTTCACACAAATAAAACAAATGGTCAGCAGTTTAGCTACCATAGAAACCTTAGAATATCTGTGCTGTATGGATTTACTGCTATAAACAGTAGTCTGTCTGTCTGTCTGTCTGTCTGTCTGTCTCCATTATCTATCTATCTATCTATCTATCTATCTATCTATCTATCTATCTATCTATCTATCTATCTATCTATCTATCTATCTATCTGTCTGTCTGTCTATCTTCTAAGTGCTGGTAGGAACTGTAATGCTGTAGTCATGCACTTGGCTGAGAATCTCAATCCCATGTAAAATTTGCTGATATATTATGTGCATCGGCAGTCTCAGCATGCCTTGTTAGGATAAAGTAAACATTACATTAGCTGTAAGAAAGCTGAGGGACTCCTACATGTTGAATTTATGAACAACAGCATTATTCATATATATATATATATATATATATATATATATATATATATATATATGAATGTTTAGGTTGTTACACGTAAGTCATTGCAGTTTATCAGCCGTGGAGAGTAACTCTGCCTGTGACTGCTTCGAATGACGACCAAAAACGCTTGTCTTTTACTGTGACCATTTACTGTTCAATATGTTGCTGTCATGAACGTTAATAATTATTACAGTTGCAGTTTTACAAACAAGAAAGTGAGCAACTTAGCTTGACGGACATGTTGCATCTCAGTAAGCTAGCACACAACAGACAACTTCCGTGTAGGCTACTTCAAAATAAAAGCACTTCCTGTGACGGTTCGCAGTAAAACTATATTACTGTTAAAAAAAATAAGGGTGTGGACCTTTTCACATATCAGCTGTAAATCAAGTACTGTAAATAATGTAAATAGTTAGTTTTAATCACACTATAATTGACCATTTCCTCGTAGGGTACAGATTTGATCATTGGCAAATTATCAAAGATGTTTTATCAATATTAATAAAGTTATGAATATGGTTATTAATAACTTTATCAAATCGGCAAACAATCAAAACGGGGCACCACCCTGCAAGTCAGGGACCAATAATCAAACTGTGGGACAGTCTCATTTCTGTGGTAATCCTTTAAAAAGGAAATAAAGGAAGGGGTGAATCCAAGCACGGACCTGATCGACCAGCAATTATTACAACAAGTACACAAATAATCACAAGCAACTGCTAATTAAGTATAATAAGATTTATTAACGTCACAATTATCAGTAGCTAATCAATAATCCTTAAATAATAAACTTATATATCTTTCACAATATCACAACCAAAACAAAGCAAAAACAAAACAGCATGGACACGTCTGTGTCTGTGTGTGTGTGAGTGTGTGTGTGAGAGAGAGTGAGTGAAAAAGGAGGGGCGGTGTCGAAATGTAGTTCTAACACAAAAACAACTCCAAAAATGGCTACTCCTGTGAGCTGCACAAAACTATTTAGCCTCAAGAGGGCGGTAGTGGTGCTGGGTGTACGGAGAGGGGCCAAAGAAGCCGGGGGGTTGCTAGGCAACGCGCACGCTTAGCCGGTATGGTAGCTAGTTCCTGTGTTAGCTCTTTATGAACGTAAGCCGATTCCACGTGGCTAAACTACAGCGTTAGTTCGGGAGCTACGCGGCTAGCCTGTGTTGTGTGTGTGTGTGTGTGTGTGTGTGTTAGTAAAAGAAGAAAGAGAAGAAGAGTAAAGAAAAGAGGCACTCTGATCTTAGTTATCGATAATGACCCGCCCCCCTCAGCTACTCAGGTCTGGACCACACGTGTAGTTAGGACAGACTGAGACTTTTGACTTACTGAGGGAAACTTTGGTCATTATAACCATTCCAGTGGCTAACAGCTGATTTCGCGATTCTATCGCAGACAGTAATTAAAACTCCGTGAAAGGAGTGATTAAGCAGGTAGCGATTACGGTTTACCAAGCTACTTAACACAACATTAACAGTACCATGATCTATTGATACATTCACAGAACAGATTAATAATCACATATGGACCAGTACATGATTAAATCAGATCACCTTAATGGCAACAAGTGGTAGCGAACCCTTTGCTCATTAATAAACACACTACTTATCTCTGCCCAGACGTAAGCCTCCTTACGCTGTATTCAGTCCGTTTGTTTCTGTCCATAGATTTCCACAGAAATGAAACAGACGAATCCCCTGGCGCTTGTCAGCAGCCACGGAGAAACTTCCTCCAAAAAGGCAGCAAGGGGAAAGTTTAGTCGACTTTAAGAAGAAAACGTTGTTTGTCCTTGCAGATATGAAAACACTGGTGCGTTTTCAAGGATCCACCGAAATAAAATTCACTTTCTCCAGAAAATGGAAGTTCAGCACAAGCGCTTGTGCGCTCCCCTCAGCAACGGAGTTGCAATGGAAGACGAGGATTTTCCTAGGATCAGGCTTTTTATAGGTTAAGACCCCGTGCTGTGTTTATGGTCCCGCTGAACCAATAGGAAGACTTGAAACTCTTGAAAAGGTGAAGACTACAATCTTGTAGTTCTTTGACTTCCTGCCAGTTGTGAGGCGTTTCCCTTCTGGCTGGCACTTTGGCATAGAGGTGTGAATTACCCCGGCTTTGGGGTTTACATGCAGGCCAAGATTCCTTTGTCTCTGAGCACATGTGTGTCCTGTATCCAGAGGTCAGTTTAATCTGAGGCCTTTTGGTTAAAATCAGGTTTAACCAGACTCTTGGTCCCCAACAGTAAACAACATGAATTTCTTATTCAAGTGCTTTAAATAAACATTTTACAACAATGCCGTACTTCAATACAACCATAAGATACTTTTAATTGAGTATTTTCATTTTCTCCTACTTGTATATTGTACGTTTTATTTTTTTATAGCTTTAGTTACTTTGCATATAAATATTAATTATACAAAATATTATGAATAATATATGATGTATCAAAGTGGATAAAGAGGAGACTTTATTGATCCAGTGGTGAAATTCACAAGCTAGCTGCCAAGTCAAACTTCCGCTATTATTTTGTGAAAGTAACTCAAAAGTAATGCAAAAGTTGTGTAACGCATTATTAATTACTCTCAAATGACAGTAACTAGTAATCTATAATGTATTACATTTTGAAAGTAACTTGCCCAACACTGTATATATATATATATATATATATATATATATATATATATATATATATATATAAATCCACTCTTTGATAAGAGTAAATAACTTCTGCCCCCATTAAGTGTAGGGAATACTTCAGGCTGGTACCAAATGGTAGAACACAGACGCCTAATTCAATCAGAAAGCCCTAGGGCGGCCCAGCATGGCTAACTACATCACGGTTAAGCATCTTGATTTTATCAGAATTATAGAAAATGACAAGTGAACTCAACGTGAACCAGAGAGTCGGGGTGGAATCCTCGTATTGGCATTTCTTAATCTAAGCAGGGCGGTGCCAGAAAATCAATACTTTTCAGCATGCTCTTTTTCTGCTGCTTTCTCCCCATGAGTCTGAAGAAAAGGATCACAGTACAGTAACACAAAAACAGACTCTGTACAGTCATAAAACGCAAGGCAATATACAGCTGGCAATTGTAAAAACACAATTATTTATCAGTTCTTTGAAAATTAGGATAACTTTATTTGAAATCTGATTTAAGCTGTTGAGAAACTGCCATAATCTCCAGTATGTAACTAACTGTTGGGAACTCTTGTTATTGCCCAAGGAGTCAAATAAAGATTATTATGTTTCCCACAGAAGTAATAAAGTAAAACTTAAAGGCAGGGTTGGTAACTATTTCCATATATACTTTTTAAAATATTGTTGGAAATGGTCTTTACCCCCCGACAGCAATAAATAATTTATGGGCTCTGAAAAAGATCTGTCATTTGTAGCTGCTGTAATCCTGTAAAAACACCCACCAATCGCTGCTTCGCGGTCCACTTGGAAGGAACCAATGAAATGCCTCCTTGCCCAGCTGTGGATACTCTACCCTTGTCAGTGTGTGTCGCCGCCGCATTGCTAACAGTAGACATGTTTGTTTTAAACATTGAGTACAATAATATAGAGACAGAGTGCATTTAAGTCCAGGCCCCACCATAGGGGAAAATAACTCTTCGCTCTCCATTGACTTTGACTTGCGTGAAGGTGCCTTCTTGTCAATTTCGTCTGCTAGCAAACACCAGAGAAATTTCTTAAAGCTGATGTGCAGTGATATTCACTACCAACAATGCAAAGAACACATTACTTTTGGACGTTTTTATAAGCTTATACTAAGTGGATACAGACGTGAGGAATCAGCAGGAAGAATGTGGTGACCTATGGGATCCTTACACTAAGCTAACGTTATGTACGACGTTACGTGTTAGCTCAACTTAAAGACATGTAGTTAGCCTAAAGCTAACATTTGGATATTTGACTTGGTAACGAAATGCTTGCTGTAAAAAATTAACATGGGACATAAAATTAGCTTACTGTCAGGTTCCCACAGTCTCCCTATTCTCTTTGCTGATTCCTCACGTCTGTATCCACTTTTGTCTTTGTAAAAGCTTGGTTTTCGGGTCAGCCGCTAATAAAACTTAAGTCATGGGTTCTTTATCCTGTTGGTAGTGAATATCACGATTAGTCGACGTAATTGATTACGTAATGCATCAACACAAATAATTTGTAGAAATCTAAAAACAACACGGCTGCCTCCAGCAACAGCGCAAGTATGGATTCCTCGCAAGTTCACAACACGTTGAGAAAAAGGCTCGCACATGGTCTTCTAAAGTGTGGGAGTATTTTACTCTTAATGCCAACAACAACGTGGTAGTCTGTAGACTTATTGTAAAATGCACCCCTGCACGTCTGTGTGTGGGGCGGTTGGAACACTGCTTCCATAGCAACGTCAGCACTGTAGCCTACTAAGGGCTATCATTCACATTAAAATGAAGAATTCCATTTATGGTGCAGTAAAATGAGGTCAATAGGACTTCTTTGGGAATATTTATGTTGATGTTTCTGTCCTCATTTGTCTCATTTCCTTCTTGCAGAATACAGAATTGGCAGACGGCAGAATGCCCTGATTGACCAATCAGAATCAAGTATTCAACCAAGCCATGAATAGACAAAACACATTTGTCTGTATACAGTATGAAATATCGACATATCACACATCAATATACAGACTACACTAAAACTTTAATACCTAAAATCCACGCTTACAAAAGGGCTATGTATTTCAAAATCAACATGAGAGGAAAATAAGAGAGATAGTGGATGAATAAAATGGACAGATTTGGAATTCCTGGTGAGTTGTGAGATCAGTGTGGGACACACACACACACACACAGCCACCCACACACACACACACACACACACACACACACAGACACCATGTCGGTACGGCATACATTGCTTTCTACAGCTAAAGGTCAGCAAAGTTGGTACATTGGCTGTTTGGGGCAAATAACTGCACAAACGTCCAGTGGTAAAAATATGGCTTGAGTGTCAAACTGGATAATTAAAAAAAGTTCTACGCCGTTTGTTTGTGTTTGTTCATGTTTCACAAAAGGTTTAACCTGAGCCAGGCCGAACAACAGCGATAGAAATCATACCACATCCATACAGGGATAGTAGTATACAGCTGTTAAAACATAATAAAATACATGATACACTGGTATTAGATCGGTACTCTGTATCGGAATCGGTGTCAAGAAGTAAAAAATGGTATCGGACCATCTCTAGTTCAGACCAAAGATCAGAGACTAAACCATTTTACAGGTAAAAGTTTCAGCGGTCTGACTCAAGCCAGCTGATGGCGTCGCCTGCGACTCAGCTGGTCGAGTCTCCAGAGGCTGGTATTAAAGCGTAACTCTCGCCAAAATGCAACCTAGGGTCTTTTTGTTAATGTACCCGAGTCAAACTTTCGTTTAAAAGCATAATTAGGACGGAAGCGCCACTTTTAAGATTGACCGTATTTTCGTTTTCGGTCAAATAACCTTTTGAATGGGCATGCTAGGGGCACTACTATGATTGCATCAAAAACGTTATTTTTAAAACACTAACAAGGCTCGACACAACATGAAACTTTGCTCGAAGTATCACCAGGGGCTCTACACATGAACTCGAGCATTGAGAACATTGTTTGTGTACACAGTTTACTAAAAAGAAGGTTTTGAACAACTATCTTCCATCTTTACTCTCCTCCCTGTTACGTTGCATTCGGAGATCAACACTTTTTGAGTGGCTTTTTGAAAACCAACTGCTAAAGTGAGTGGCGCTTACGTCCTAATTATGCTTTTAAACGAAAGTTTGACTCGGGTTCATTCACACAAAGACCCTAGGTTGTATTTTGGTGAGAGTTTACGCTTTAAACCGTAAGGTATGTCATGTATGTTTCAACAGCCAATAGAGAAGTCAGCAGGTGGAAATGGCAGAGTTTTAGATGGAGGCTCAATGAGTGCCCGAGAGCGTGGTAATGTGGTCGAGCGATCTACAGGGTGACTGAAAAGAGGGAACAGGGTTGGAACCAAGCAGTGAATCAGAGAAATTAAACGTTGTTTCTACCATTTATTCATTAGTTTTAGCTACAAGTTCAAACTTCTGCTTGCTAACTACTTTTCTCTTGTCTCAGATATCATACGATATCATATTATATTTCCAAATTTTCAAATTACAGTAGTTGGGGCGCCTGGGTAGCTCACCTGGTAGAGCGAGCGCCCATATATGGAGGTTTACTCTTAAAGCTGTCCAATAAAAATAAAGGCCTAAAATGCCCCAAAAAAAATAAATTACATTAGTTGGCTACAATCTTTCCACGTACCCCCTGGTAATTGCAGAAGTACCCCCTGGGGTACACATACCCCTTGTTGGATATCACTGGTCTAGTCAGTAGTTTTCGCAATATATTGATCCAGACAGTGTTGGAAGGATGACTTTCCTTGCCCCTGTCACACCAAATGCATGCTCTTGGGGGAATTGTGTGGCCTAGACCTACTCTATCTGTAAAGTATCACAAGATAACGTCTGTTATGATTTGACACTATAAATAAAATTGAACTGAATTGGAAAGACGCATGGACAGACAAACTATCAGCATCCTTAGCAGCATTTCCAGCACAACACCTACGGTCCTGGAAATCCTTCTCCTCTTCTAACACCCCCCTTTATACAATTTTACATCTGTCTGAAACTTATTTCGCTTTATTCTTTACACTGCAAACCATCCAGAATTATGACAGCCTAAAAAGATAGTTGCTTGGTTTTCTCTTCCACTGCCTCCCCTGAAATGCAGTAGTTTTATCCTGACAAGCCAGACCCACATCAAGATGTTGGGTCTGGAAACTCACCATTGACAGGGCTCAATCCGAGGGGCGGGATAAACGGTTGTCTTTCAAATTTCCTCTGCACGCAATAGGATAGCGCTACAACCAGGCAGAGCAACAAAGAAGGTAGTGAAGCTAGTTGATAGATTCAACTTTTGCCGTATCTGGTCGCCAAAACTCCGAACACATCTTCCTTTTTTAAGAATGATTTCTGTGTTTCTTTGTTCTTTTCTCAATGAAAAGCTTAACTCCAAGTCTTCCAGAAGACTGCTGTTCCCAGCAGCAGCAGCCATAAGCCCCGCCCACCGACTCTATACACGATGTGATTGGCCTGACTAGAGTTTTGTTTTTCCAGCTCGCAAGTCAACGGAGAGTGCCTAGACCCCCCTGGCTGCTAAATAAATTTGCTGCCGCTAGGGTGCGTCTAGATTTCTAGGCTACAGTAGTTTCCTTTTCCTGATACAATCAGAGGGCCAATGGGGAGAAAGCAAAACAACAAAAGTGGACAAAAAGGGGAAAAACTCGCAGGGACTCCTTTCAGTGCAAACAAACTTACTTTTCATCAGGTGCTATTACACGTCCCATTCACATTTATTGGATTGAGTCCTTGCAGCATAACCAAGGTGCTGACAGGGGCTGATTCCTCCAATAAGTCCTGCGGCCCTAGAGGAGGGGTCACCCAGAGGACAGAAATGCCGAAGGGCCTTCCTGAGGGCCAATACTAACCCAGACTGGAGCCCTGCCCAAAAGATGGCTAACATCCCCTCACCCCCACCTCCACTCTGAACCTTTCCCTCTGCTGCACTCATTCTTCTCTTCACTGGCTCGCTGTCTTCCAAAAGTTCTGCTTTCCTACAATTCTCCAGTGTTGGAAGGAGTATTGAGATCCTTTACTTAAGTTACTTAAGTACTAATACCACACTGTATAAATACTCTGTTACAAGTAAAAGTCATGCATTGACAAAATGTTACTTAAGTAAAAGTATGTAAGTATCATTAAAAGTAAAAGTACTCGATGCAGAAAAATCCTAGGTTGTGCACATCTTCAGAAATTAACATTATGTGTCCGCAAGATGTAATTTAGCTCACGAACGTGGGGGTAGTGTATCATCATGACAGGCAGATCAGCAGCTGTTCCACACTCCAGCCAAGGAATATTTTCCAGTGTCAGCCAGGGATGTGGATATACATTTAATCCTCCAGGTACACGCAAAGTATACAGGCAAGTATGTGAACAATGCCGTTTGCGTCACCGCCTATTGTCTACGTGTATGCATTGTCCAAAAGCAAGTGTGTCACAAGCCAAAAAGCTTGGGAACCAGTGGAATTAGACCCCAGTTTGCAATGTGTTTCAGTATGCTTTATTTTTTTGCCATTTTTGCAGAGAGTAACTCAAAATCCACCAAATGAAACTAAAGTAATTCCAGTAATGCAAAACAAAACAATACTTATTCACTATATATACATGTATAGTGATAGCTAACAGATATAGAACTATAACAGCGCTAGTCTTCTGCATTTGGCCACAAGTTCTCCTCAAAATCCCACCTTATATCCTCTCTTGTACCAAACATGGGAAAGAATTTTTTTGCATGCCTAATGCATCCCTGTCAATTTTCAGCAGATATGCCCAGGGACATGTCCAGGGTGGTTGAGTTTCAGTGAGAAAACAGTTCATGAATTTTGAAAGATGTGGTCATTGAATGTAGTGATGTGTCAGTCGCGAACGAGTCAGCTCTATGAATGATGGGAGCCTTAATGATTTTTTGTATCTTTAAAGGTGTCCTGCCATACAAAACCGTTTTTACTTGCATTTTTTTAAATCTTTCTTTTTTTTCTAAATAAATTAGGTCCATATGTGTTTGTGTTATGTTGTGAATGTGAAAATGAACTGCTACCTTTTGTCAGCTCTAGCCACTGAAAAGAAATAAGCAGAGAAATCAGGCCAATTACAAAAGCTGGTCAGTCTGACATCATATTGCCTGAGCTCATTTACTATTCATGAGCTCACCCAGTTGGGCTGGGTAAAGGATTCTGACAGCCAGGCTGTTATTGGCTAGCTGTTAGCCAATCAGATTCAAACAGCTTAGCTTGTTGAATATTAATGAGAACTGGCAGAAATCGAGCTGAGTCTTCTTGTAGGCTTTCTGAACCATGCTAAAAAGGCTTGAAACAAGGTAATCAAGGCATGTTTTCCACAACAACTGTTACAAAGTCCATGGTAGAACTTCAGACATTACCACAAAGTAATGAAATATGTGTGGCAGGGCACCTTTTAAGTAATACAAGACAAAATAATAAAATGATCCTATGACATATTTGGGATACGTAACATATGATCCATGGGGAGACTTTTGTATGTTGGGCCTGCCGATGTTTTATAATATATACCACAAAGTACCACTAAATCTAATACAAATCTTACCCTAATTTTCTCCTAATGATTATTTCACGGGTAAACCTAGTAACCTGGCGCCCCAAAAAAGTAAAGAAAAAAGAAGGACGAGCTGTTCTTTTGAATGACTCTGAAAGCAACGGAGCAATAAGATACAGCTCCCTTCAAAAAGAAAATTCCCATCACACATGTTGTTTTAAAGCAATAAAAAAATTATCCACAGTTTAGTCCACATTGACTCCTGTTGTGCTAAGTGTGTAAAGAGTTTTGAAAGTGAACGCGCCATCGACAAATGTTATCGATAATAGAAAGGAAAACTGCTGGAAGTACATGTGTGAATAATTAAAAAAAAGATTGAGAGAGAGGTTGAAATCCTGCCTTTGTTTTCACCTGCGCAAACCTGCCCAATGTAGTAGGTGTGATTCAAAAAGTTGGCAAAATTGGCGGACACAACCCCCTCAAATTTGATAAAGGAAAGGTGTGAGGGAGGGTGTTTCCATTGCAGTCTGACGATCCAACGAGCACTTTCTTTGAACATTTGTCTTTAGAACCCTTTTGTTGATGTTTTATCTTATCATATGGCACTTTCACTAACCCTAACTCTTTAGGTTAAATGTAACCAAACGGAGGAGAAACGGTCTCAATTTCTTTTCAAATTATTCCGAGAAACAAGCAAAAGCTGGTGGTTCCAGCTTGTTCTCTATTAATAGTTTATCATTCATGAGCCAGCTCAAGGCACCGGGTCAAGCCATCTAGAGTACTTTGGAGGGAAAGTAAGGGAAATAAAGGGACTTATTATCCAACCCAGTCTCACGGCAGTTCGTGTAAATATCAACGTTATTCTTAATCTATTGATACGTGTTCACGGAGACGTTTTTCTTGTTTTTTACGTGTAAATGTGACGTTATTTTTCTCGTGTTCACAGAGACGTTTTTCTTGTTTTTTACGGGGAAAGGCCGCTCCATAAGCCGGGAGGCGCCCGCGAGGCAGCCCGCCGGGGATGCAATGGATGAGGCGGCCGAAAAGGACACTCCATAAACCGGGAGACACCCGCGAGGTGGCCCGCTGGGAAGGCGCCACAAAAACGGGATGGTGGAGGTTGGGTTTAGGAAAAACCTTACGGGGAAAGGGCGCCTTAAATGCCGAGATGGCGGAGGTTGGGTTTAGGAAAAACCTTACGAGGAAAGGGCGCCTTAAATGCCGGGAAAGGTGCCTTAAATGCTGGGAGACGCGCCACAGTAACACGCGGGACAAAAGGCCAAACAAAGCACCACACGCGGGACGCGATCCCCGCTCGCCCGGTTGAAAGTCCTGTGTTGTTTGACCCATCCACCACCCTGACCAACCTCCCTACGCGGATTTTCGGCTTTTTATATTACTCCCTACCATTTTCGTGCTGTGGCCACAAAATATGCTTCCCATTGAAATAAATTACTTCACATTTTTTTGTTGTCTGCCACGTAAAAACCGACAAAAACTTCTCCGTGAACATGTATCAATAGATTACAATAACGTCACATTTACACAAACTGCCATGAGACCGGGCTGTATTATCTCCTAGAAAATAGCTTGACTTGCCAAGAAAGGTTTTCTTTCTGTGAGATTGTCCTGACATAAAAATTGCATAGAAAATCAACTCCAGTCAGTATATCATTCCTTGGCATTCCGTTTCCTTGTTTGTCATCACTCATTGAAATAATTTAACGTCTTTTTTAAATGATGTTGAACCAGTTGAGTACAATTTTTGTTGAGAGTGAAACTATCAATCTGTCACTGGCTGTTTGTTCTCCATCTGTCGTTTGTCCGTCTCGGCTGTTTTCTGTCTCGGCTCTATACATCCAGCGGTTGTTAATCAATCGCTGGAGCTCTACAATGCTGCTGCCGCCGTTCAACAGAACCCACGAGTATGTGGCTTAGCGCCTTTTCAAAGCCTGCATCAGCACAAACAGACACAGCTAACCCAGCTCCCTCTATGAGAGAACAGCCTTCACACATAAACAACCTTTTGTTCATGCTCTCAACCAAAAAAAATAAAAAAAAGGCTCCACAGTCTGCTGGCCTTCCCCCAAGACAAACTCACTCGATTAGAGAGCTCTGGGTTGTGCATGCTGGTGGAGGCCAGGGACCTGACGCCAGGCAGCAAATGGAGAGACTGAAGAAAAGCAGTCTCTGTGTGATGGCCCTCTGGTCCTGATAATGCTATCTCTTCAGCCTACCGCTATACCAACAAGCATGCCTCCAGTAGCTGCATACTCGCAGAGTGTGCTTTGCTCTGATGTAATTGATGAGCTAGGAGCTAAGTTGTGACCACAGGCCAAATACAGCACTGTGGCTATACAAAGGGCTCGACTGAGGCAGACGCACTGCAAACACAACTGCTCAGTGTGTATGCCACAGCATGACGGATCACAGCAGAGACAGCAGGGCTCAGAACTCTGTGGGAACTGGTCCTTCAAACTTCAAAATGTGACTTGGACATATGATCGCTATATTTAGTTGTTTGTCTTTTGGCAACATAGATCAGCATTAAATAATAATTCTACCCCAATATTCCTACAGAATATCACATTTATATGAGAGGAATCCGCAGCACATGATTTACACCCTTTCCCAACGTATAGTGCCAATGCAGGAAGTACTAGTCTTGGGCAATTGCTTATACTTTCAAATCCTCCATTTGTAGTAACTAGAGATCACCAATGTGCGATCTGATTGCCAGTCTGACAGGCTGGCTACGTTGAACACGTTATTGGACATAACTCCACTTCCACTTTAATCAGTGAAACTGGCTCAGCTGTCAGCAGGCAAACTTACCGAATAGTAGGGCGATTCTAGATATTATTTTTTACAACATTTAGTTCTGATAGTAAGTTGGTAAGTTAACATTGCTTTAAAACACCAATCCCAGATCATCTTCGATCTGATCGGCAAGCGGCACAAGCCTAGTAAGTAGTATGTCAGAAAGTAAGAGTAGAAGCGAAAGAGAAAGAGAGAAACCGTAACCACAATATTACCCTAGCCAAATGTTTCAGTTGCCTAACCCTAGCCATAACTTAACCATGATTCTGTCAGCCAACTCTGTGGAATGAATGTGAATATAGAACATGTACAGCACTGATGTTTGGAATCTGAGCTCTGAATTTGTCACACCTCACATTGAAACTCAACACAGCACAGCAGGAAGTTATAATAAGAAGATTCCCCTATGGACGTAGGCTCAGAGTCTGCCAGTGGATGCTGGGGTGGATATAAGCTTTTTTAATGCTATATAAACAGCAGCAGCTGATATCATAGCTTCCAGGGTGGCATGTATGGCAAAAAAGCAGTGCACTTACTGCTTAAAGGTGGAGTCTGTGATTCTGGAACTAAAGTTAGTTGCCAACACATTCTCACTCCCATCGTGTCAAAAAGCGACGCTTGGTCAGGTGCCTTTGGCGTTTGTTATTGACGCAAAAATTCCCTTTTAGCGTCATATTTAGACGCGCATGGTCGGGACTCTTGCCGTCACTTTTTGACGCTGTGGGTCGGTACGTACTTTTCACTGACATGCGACCTAAGAACAGGTTAGGTTTAGGAAAAGATGGTGGGTGGGGTTAT